>NW_027213493.1:75000-80000 GCF_042767895.1 Penaeus vannamei | reverse complement strand
AGAGGAGATGGAGGTGGAGGAGGAAGAGGGAGAGGAGGAGGTGGAGGTGAAGGAGGGAGGAAGGATGGGGTGGAAGAGGCGGTGGAGGAAGAAGGGGAGAGGGAGGAGGAGGAGGAGGGGAATGAGGACGAGAAGAACAAGAAGAACAAAAAGAAGAGAAAGATGTAGAAAAGGAAGAAGAAGAAGACAAAGAAGACGATGATGAAAGAATAATAATAATAAAAATGAAATAATGAAAAGAAGAAGACGAAGAAGAGGCGGAGGGAGAAGAGGAAAGAAAAATGTTAATGGGTTTAAGGCAGTGATATGTGGTGGGTATTTAGCATTCGTCTGTGCCTTTTGGTATGCATATTTTGTGTGTCATTCTCTGTATGTATGTGCGTATTTGCATGTATACACACACACACACACACACACACACAGATATATATATACATATATATATATATATATATATATATATATATATATATATATATATATATATATATATATATATATATATATATATATATATATATATATATATATATATATATATATATATATATATATATATATATATATATATATATATATATATATATATATATATATATATATATATATATATATATATATATATATATATATATATATATATATATATATATATATATATATATATATATATATATATATATATATATATATATATATATATATATATATATATATATATATATATATATATATATATATATATATATATATATATATATATATATATATATATATATATATTTATATTTATATATTTATATATATATATATATATATATATATATATATATATATATATATTTATATATATATATATATATATATATATATATATATATATATATATATATATATATATATATATATATATATATATATATATATATACATATATAACTCCATCGCCTTTTTCTTCCTTAGTCTCTCATATTTCATTTTTATCGCAAATATTGCCCCTTCCCTCTTCATCCTCCATTTCCTCCTTGCCCTCTTCCTTCTCTTACCACTCTCCCTCTTCCTTCCCTTTCCCCTCTCCCTCTTTTTCCCTTTCTCTCTGTCCCTCCTTCTTCCTCACCCCTTCGCCCTCTTCCTCCCTTCCTCCCTTGTTCTCTCCCTATTTTTGCCCGTTTCCTTCTTCCTCTTCCCTCTTTCTCCCCTTCTCCTTCTTTTTTTCCCTTTCCCCCTTCCCTTCTTCCTCTCTTCCCCCTATCATTCTTCCCCCCCCCATGTTCCTCTCCCTCTCTTTCTTCCAATTTCTCCCTCTTCCTCTTTTCTTATCGTCCGTCCCCTCTCCTTCCCTCTCCTTCCCTCTTCTTTCCCCTCTTCTTCCCATCTCCTTCTTTTCCTCTCCCCTCCCCTCTTTCTCCCAACTTCTCCCTCTTCCTCCTTTCTTATCGTCCTTCCCTCTCCTTCCCCCCTCCTTCCCCTCTCCTTCCCCTCTCCTTCCCCTCTTCTTCCCATCTCCTTCTTTTCCTCTCCTCCCTCCCCTCTTTCTCCCAACTTCTCCCTCTTCCTCTTTTCTTATCGTCCGTCCCCTCTCCTTCCCCCCTCCTTCTCTCTCCTTCCCCCCTCCTTCCCCTCTTCTTCCCCTCTCCTTCTTTTCCTCTCCCCTCCCCTCTTTCTCACATCTTCTCCCTCTTCCTCTTTTCTTATCGTCCTTCCCCCCTCCTTTCCCCTTCCTTCCCCCCTCCTTCCCCTCTCTTAACTTATCTCGAAAGGAAAAAGGAAATTAACTTTGATATATTACCAGGCTTTCCGAATCCCAAATATTCCGATCAATGAAAATGAGATAAAGTTACGATAAAGCGTAACAAGAGAAATGGAAGAATAAAGAAGAACGAAAAGGGAAGAAATAGAGACGATGGAAAGTAATAAAAAAAGTAAATATGAATAGGAAAAATATAGAATTGAATTAAAAAGCAAAAAAAAACAAAACAAAAGGAAATCAGAATAAAAATAAAAATAAAAAAGGAAAAAAAAGAAAGAATGAGGAAAGAAAAAAAAGAAAGAAAAAGAAAAAAATGAAGAATAAAGAAAGGAAAAGAAGAATAAAGAAAGGAAAACACGAATAAAGAAAGGAAAAGAAGAAGAAAGAAAGAAAAAGAAGAATGAAAGAGGGGAGAGAAGAGAAGCTGGGAGAATCTGCCGTAACTTTTGTGTGTCTTGACAACAACTGCCTCATCTTTTACTGTTATTTCGTCACCTGTCATATCACCGAGTTTCTTTTTTTTTCTTTTTTTTTTGGATATAGCACTCATTCTTTTATTCTATTTTTTTCTTCTTCCTACGCTTTTTCCTTTTGTTCTTTCAATTTCTTTCTTATTTTTTTGGTTCGGGACTTTTCTTCTATTTTATTTATCATCTACCCTATATATTCTTTCTTATTATTGACTATGTGTGTGAAAAAGGAAGTAAGAAAACACACACACACACACACACAAATACACACACACACAAACACACACACATATACACAAACACACACACACAAACACACGCACACACACACACACACGCGCACACACACAAACACACAAACACACAAACACACACACACACAAGCACACACACACACACACACACACACACGCAAACACACACCCAAACACACACACACACACAAACACACACGCACACACACACACACAGCCTACCGACGCAGGAAGGCAACATAAATAAAACTTACATAGGCCTGACTGCCAGACCGCGACCCTAAGATACTTATTTACTACTGCATATAAGACCTTATTATTTCACTCCTCACTTGGCTGTCGATAAGGGTCTTACGCACATACGCACACACACGAGCCTCTGTGTGTGTGTGTATGTGTGTGACAGAGAGAGAGAGGGATGGAGGGTGGAGGAGCGAATAAGAGAGAGAGAAGGGGTGGGGGAAGGAGAGGGTGGGTGAGGAAGTGGGAGGGATGGGGGAAAGGAGGGGAACGAGAGAAGGAGGGAGGGAGGGTGAGGAAGAGGGAGGGAGGGGAGGGAAAGAGGGAGGAAGGGGTGAGAGAGAGAGAGATGGAGGCTGGAGGAGAGAATAAGAGAGATAGAGGGGGAGGGAAAAGGAGACGGTAAGTGAGGAAGAGGGAGGGAGGGAGGGAGGATGAGAGAGAGAGAGAGAGGAAGAGAGAGATGGAGGGTGGAGGAGCGAATACAAGAGAGAGAGAGGATGGGAGGGAGGGGAAGGAGAGAGGGAGGGAGGTTGAGAGTGAGAGAGGGGAAAAGTGGAAGAGGAAAGAGAGAGAGAGAGGAAGTGTTTAACAGTATATCATTTTCCTTGTATTTCCCATGAGTGTTCGTATCCATGCATTTATCTACTTATCCATAGTCTGCATAAACACGTATTTTCATTCGCAAATCCATACAAAAAACACGATTAAAAACAACAAATACAAAAGAACATCTTACGAAAAGAGTCACAAAAAGACAAAAAAACAAAAAAACAAAAAAATCCCAGCCTTCAGATCCGATCCAGACGAGGAATCCTCACCCTGTCTGACTCATTAAGCATCTTCACAGAAAGAGTTCATTAGAGCCGAGGGTTTAATTGCATCAATGATCAGCGTTATTCATGTCTGATCGCAGTTGGTGATTTCTCGCGTCTGCCTTTAAGGGTCGGCGAGGAATTGTGGGTTGGAATTATTCACAATTCTGTCGAGAAATGGAGTTTATGGATACAAACATTCATATATGCATATATAGATATGTATACATATATACATATATATATATATATATATATATATATATATATATATATATATATATATATATATATAGATAGATAGATAGATAGATAGATAGATAGATAGATAGATAGATAGATAGATAGATAGATAGATAGATAGATAGATAGATAGATAGATATATATATATATATATATATATATATATATATATATATATATATATATATGTACATAAATACATATATATACATCTACATGTATATATATATATATATATATATATATATATATATATATATATATATATATATATATATATATATATATGAATAGAAAAACACAATACCGTGTTGATACATATATATATATATATATATATATATATATATATATATATATATATATATATATATATATACATATATACATATATATATATATATACATATATATATGTGTGTGTGTGTGTTTGTGTGTTTGTGTGTGTGTGTGTGTGTTTTGTGTATGTGTGTGTGTGTGTGTGTGTGTGTGTGTGAGTGTGTGTGTGTGTGTGTGTGTGTGTGTGTGTGTGTGTGTGTGTGTGTGTGTGTGTGTGCATATATATATATATATATATATATATATATATATATATATATATATATATATATATACATATATATACATATATTCACACCGATCAGTAGCCGAAACCCCTCGCAGGCAATTAGGACCGACGTCGCATCCCACAAAATAGATCGAACGCCCTCGGTCCTTTCCCCCCCCCCACCCACCCCGCCGGCGCTATCAGTGCCACGCGGGACTAAAACGCATGATGGAGTATGGCACTGGCTTCCTTGTCGGACCGGGTGCCCAGTGCCACGTGTTCTCGGGGGCTATTTTTTCCCCTTATGATTCTCGGCTTTATTTGTATTCTTTTCTTTTCTTTTTTTTTTTGTTTTGTTTTCTGGCTTTTTGCTTGTTGATGAATATTAATGTTGTTGTGGGGAGAACTGGAATTAGGAAAAGAGTTAATAAATGTACCGAAAAAAAACTAAACCTTTTGGATGGTTTCTTTCTTCCTCTCTCTCTCTCTCTCTCTCTCTCTCTCTCTCTCTCTCTCTCTCTCTCTCTCTCTCTCTCTCTCTCTCTCTCTCTCTCTCTCTCTCTCTCTCTCTCTCTCTCTCTCTCTCTCTCTCTCTCTCTCTCTCTCTGTCCCTCCCTTTCTCTCTCTTTCTCTCTTTCTTTCTTTCTTTCTAGTTTATGTTACTCTTTACACAATGTACC
>NW_027213493.1:30000-35000 GCF_042767895.1 Penaeus vannamei | reverse complement strand
GTGATGTCAGAAAGGCAACTTACTTACCTCAGGATTCCACTTCCTTCACACCGCCAATAGTGAAGGAGGAGAAGCGACAGAAAGATGGAGTGGAAGAGGGAGAATTTGAGATAATGACGGATGGAAGGAGGAGGGAAAATGGATGAGGACTAGGGAAAGGGAGAGGTCGAAGAAGATGGGGAGGATAAAGAAGAAGGAGAAGGAAATAGAATGATAATATGAAATGAAGAGAAAAGATAAAAACGTGCATGTACTTATGTGTCTATTGTTCGTACGCACACACACACACACACACACACACACACAAGCAAACAAACAAACAAATATATATATGAGTATATAGCGAGAGGCAGAGAGAGAGAAAATGACAAAGACAGACCGAGAGACAGACAGACAAACAGACAGACAGGGAGAGAGAGAGGCAGACAAACATACAGACAGACAGAAAGAGAGGGAGACAGACAGGCAAACAGACAGACAGGGAGAGAGAGACAGACACAAACAGAGACAGACAGACAAAAAAAGAAACAAGAGAGAGAAAGCGATACCAAAACAGACAACCAACCAACCAACCAGACGGACAACCAGACAGACAGACAAACAAACAGAGAGAGAGAGAGACAAACAGACATAAACAGAGACAAACAAAAAAAGAGAGAGAACAGACCGACCGACCAACCAACCAACCAGACAGACAGACAGACAGACAGACAGACAGACAGACAGACAAACAAACAGAGAGAGAGAGAGAGAGAAACAGATATAAACCGAGACAAACAAAAAAAGAGAGAGAACAGACCGACCAACCAACCAACCAACCAGACAGACAGACAGACAGACAGACAGACAGACAAACAGACATAAACAGACACATACAGAGACAAACATAAAAAAAAAAACAAGAGAGAGAGAAAGCGATACCAAAAACAGACCAACCAACCAACCAAACAGACAGACAGACAAACAGACAGACAAAAAGCGAGAGACAAACAGACACAAACAGAGACAAACAAAAAAAGGAAACAAGATGGAGAGAGAACAGACCAACCAACCAACCAACCAGACACAGACAACCAGACAGACAAAAAAAAAAAGGAAAAAAAAACAGCAGTCCACGAGGGTACTAAAGGAGCGAAGATGAGGCCATTAGCGTCAATTACGGCATCAAACGTTTATGCAACGTTTTCCCCGGGATGCCGAGCTCTGAGGCGGCTGCGAGCGGGTAGGGGGATAGGGGGATAGGGGAGGGGGTAAGATGATGTTGAGGGGGGAGTTGGAGGGAGTGGAGGTGGGAGGGAAGGGGTAGAGGGGTGGAAGAGGGGTGGAGGGGTGGAGGAGGGAGAGGGGAAGGGGTGGAGGTGGAGGTGGAGGTGGGAAGGAGTGGAAGTGGAGGTGGAGGGGTGGAGGGGATGGGGAGGGGTAGGTGGGGGGTGGAGGAGGGAGAGGGGGGGAAGGGGGGAGTTAAGATGATGCCGAGGAAGTGGAGTTGGTGGGGTGGAGGGTGGAGGGGATGGTGAGGGGTAGAGGTAGAGGAGGGAGAGGGGGAAGGGGGGGGATGAGTTAAGATGATGCTGAAGAGGTGGAAGGGTGGAGGGGATGGGGAGGGGTAGAGGTGGGGGAGGAAGAGAGAAGGGAAGGGGGGAGTTAAGATGATGCTGAGGGGGTGGTGGAGGTGGAGGAGGGAGGGAGAGGGAGGAAAAGAGGGGGGAGCGAGTAAAGATGATGCAGAGGAGGTGGAGATGGATGTGGAGAGGAGGAGATGGAAGGTTAAAGGGGGGGCATTAAGACGATGATAAAGAGGTGGAGGGGGGGGAGGGGGGGGGTAGATGTGGAGGTGGAGGGGAGAGGGAGGATTAAGGAGAGGGCGGTAGTTAAGACGATGTTGAGGAGAAGGCAAAGGGTGTGAAGGTGGATGAGTGGATGGGTGGAGGTGGAGGGGGCAGGGTGCAGGAGAAGTGGAGTGGAAGAGTGGATAGGGAGGAAAAAGTGGAGTTGGAAGAGAAGTAGACGGAGAGGAGGTGGAGGCGGTGGACGCGGTGGAGGCGGTAGGGGTGAAGGGATGGAGGAGGTGGAGTTGAGGTTGAGGGGGAGGAGTGGGGAAGTGAATAATAATGACAATGATAATAATGATAATAATAATAACGACAACAACAACAATAATGATAATGATGATGATAATAATAACAATTATGATGATGATGATAATGGTGATGATAATAATAATGATAACAATAATAACAAAGATAACATAATAAAGATGACATTAATAATGTTAACAATAATAATCATCATCATCATTATTATAATAATAATAATAATAATGATAATGATAATAACAATAATAATAATGATAAAGATACTAATAGCAATAACAATAATAACAATGAGAATAACAATAATGATAATGATAATAAAAGTAACAGTATTAATGATATCAACAACGATAATAATGATAATAAAAATAAAAATAACAATAACAACACCAATGAAAACAACAACAACAAATCACCACGAGATTAAAAGTGCAAGGTCAGTGAATAGAGAAAAGGAGAAGATTAAGAACAAGAATACGAGAAGAAAAATCTGGCAACAGGAGACAATAAGAGCTTAGAGAGAGAAAGAGTAATTTTACCCGAAGCACGTGGGTCTCTCTCTCTCTCTCTCTTGCTCTGTCTCTGTCTGTCTGTCTGTCTGTCTGTCTCGTCCTCTCCCTCTCCCTCTCTCTCTCTCGCTGCATATACATCTTCCCTCTTACCCGTCGTCGAAGCCTCCCTCCTCCCCTCCCATCCCCCTACCCCTCCCTCCCCACCACTCTCCCCACCTCTCTCCCTTCCCCCACCTCTTACCCTCCCCCACCCCTACCCCTCCATCCCTCCCCCACTTTTACATCTTTCCCCATCACTCTCACCGTCTCTCCTCTCCCCCCTCCCCTTCCCCCTCCTACTGTGTCCTCCAACCTTCTCCCTCACTTTCCTGACACCCTCCCTCTCATCTCCAACCTTCCCTCCCTCTGCTTAGCCTTTATCCCTTTCCTCCTATTCCCTCTTTCTCTTCCTTCCTATATCTACCCTCTCTTCCTTCCTCTACCCACCCTTTCTCCCTCTCTCCCTTACTCCTTCCCCCCTCTCTCCTTACCCTCCCTCCCTTTCCTCTCACCCCCTCCTACCCCCTCACCCCCACCCCTTTACCCCTACCCATCCCCTCCCCTCACCCCCTCCGTCCCCCTTCTTTCCCCCTCCCTCCCTTTTCTCTCCCCTCCTACCCCCACCCCCTCCCTCACCCTTCCCCATCCCCTTACCCCCCCTTACTCCCCTCACCCCCTCCTACCCTACCCATCCCCTCCCCTCCCCTCACCCTCCCTTCCCCCCTCTCACCCCCTCCTACCCTTCCCCATCCCACCACCTTCCACCCTCCCCTCCCCTCACCCTCACCCCCTCCCCTTCACCCTCCTACCACCACCCCTCCCCTCCCATCCCCTACCCTCACCCCTCACCCCCCCCCCGTAAGCGAGACATCTGCCAGTCATATGCGTTTGTTTAACCTCATACAGTCAGTCGTTTCGGTCAATTTGTGTCGTATTTTTAGCGCCGAAACCCTTGGGGGGGAGGCGGCGCTACTCATTATGTTGGTGGGGGTTGGGGAAGGGGGGTGGGGGATAGGGAGGGGTGGGGTGTAAGGTGGGGGTTGGGGAAGGGAGGGGGAGGGGGGGTTGGGGGGAAGAGGGGGAGGTGGGGGTTGGGGGTTGGAGGGGTAAGGAGGGGTATGAAGGGAGGTGAGGGGGATGGTGAGGTAAGGAGGGTAAGGAGGGGGAGGTGGGGGATGGGTGTGTGTTGAGGGGGATGGGAAGGAGGGAGGGAAAAAGGGGGAGGTTGGGGAAGGAGGGTAGTGTGAGTGAGGGGCGGGGATTAGGGAAGGGGAAGGGAAAAGGGGGAGGGGATGAGGGGTAGGGGGAAGGTGCTAGGAAGGGAATGTAGGGAATGGGGGAGGGGTAAGGAGGGTAGGAGGGTAAGGAGTTAGGGAGTTGGAGGAAAGATTGAAGAAGAGTTATTAGTAAGCATGTAGGGAGTGGGGTGGGGGTGGGGGGGGTAAGCATGTGGGGAGGGGGTGGGGGGGAGTAAGCATGTTGGGAGTGGGGTGGGGGGGTAAGCATGTGGGGAGGGGGTGGGGGGGAGTAAGCATGTTGGGAGGGGGTGATGAGGGAAGGGTAAGGATGAAGAGGGAGAAGAGGAGAAGGGAAGGTGTGAGAGTTGGGGAGAGAGAGAGGGAGAAAAGAGAGAGGGTTTTGATGGGGGGAGAGGGGGGGAGGGATTGAGGTGTTGGGAAAAGAGAATGGAATGAATGAGGGAAAGAGGAAGGGGTGAGAAAAGAAGCTGATGGAGAAAGTAGGGGAGAAAGAGGAGAGGAAGAAGAGAAGAAGAGCAGATGAAGATGTGGAGGAGGAGAATGACGAGAATAGAGGAGACGGGAGAAAGTGGCGAGGAGAGGGGTTGGTGAGGAAGCTTACACACATACACAGATGCTTACATACATACATGCGCACATATGTGTATATGAGTGTGTGTGTACACACACACACACACACACACACACACACACACACACACACACACACACACACACACACATATATATATATATATATATATATATATATATATATATATATATATATATATATATTTATGTATATATATATACATATATATATATATATATATATATATATATATATATATATATATATATATGTATGTATGTATGTATGTGTGTATGTATGTGAGTGTATGTGTGTGTGTGTATACGTACATACATACATACATACATATATATATATATATATATATATATATATATATATATATATATATATATGTACATGTATATACATATATATATATATATATATATATATATATATATGTATGTATAGATAGATAGATAGATAGATAGATAGTCAGATAGGTAGATAGATAGACAGATAGATAGATAGATAGATAGAT
>NW_027213492.1:5000-27500 GCF_042767895.1 Penaeus vannamei | reverse complement strand
ACACACACACACACACACACACACACACGCACACACACACACACACAACACACACACAAAAATATATATATATATATATATATATATATATATATATATATATATATATATATATATATATATATATATATATATATATATATATATATATATATATATTACCCCCCCCCCCCCCCCCCCCCCCCCCCCCCCCCCTCTCTCTTTTTTTATTTTTTTTTTTTTTTTTTCTACCCCCCCCCCCCCCTTCCCCAACCTGAAGAAAAAAGAAAAAAAATAAGCCTAAAACCCCCGTAAAAGAGGGCGCCCCCGGGGTGAGGTCGATTTAGCCCTGATCCAACAAAGGTTCAGACTTCCCCGGGGGGGGAATAGGGGATCCGTCCTTCAAAAAAGAATGGATGACAAGGGGGGATTGTTTCCAAAAGGGGGGGAAAATCCCCCCCCCCTTTTCCTTCCCCCCTTCCCCCCTTCTTCCTTTTTTCCTCCTCCGCTTTTTCCCCTATCCCCCTCCTCCTCCTTTCCTTCCCCCCTTCTCTCCTTTTTTCCTTTCCCCCCCCACCACATCCCCCCCCTTCCCCCCCCCCTTCCCCTTTTCCCCCCCCCTCCCTCCTCCCCTTTTTTCCTCCTCACCCTTTTTCCCCCTTTTTTTTCCCTTTCCCCTCCCTTTCCCCCTCCTTCCCCCTCCTCCTTCGATCCTCCTCCCCCACCCCCCCCCCCCCCCCCCTCCTCCCCAAAAACCTCCCCCTCCTCCTCCTCCTCCTCCTCCTCCTCCTCCTCCTCCCCCTCCTCCTCCTCCTCCTTTCCTTTTCCCCCCTCCCTTCCTCCTCCTTTCCCCCTTTCCCCCCCCCCCCCTTTTCCCCCTCCTCCTCCTTCCTCCTCCCCCCTCCTCCCCCTCCCCCCTCCCCCTTTTCCTTTCCCCCCCCTTTCCCCCCCTCCTCCGTCCACCCTCTTTTTCCCCCTTCTGGGGTCGCGTTTTTCGGAGGGGGTTTAAAAATGCCCGAAGGACCCAAAGCCGAAGGAGCCTGAAGGAGAGGGGGGGGGACTGTTTTGTGGGGGGATGAGGTCGTTGTGCTGATTGGGTATCGGAAAAGGGGGGTCAATGGCCGGGTGGCCCTTCCCCTTTGGGTGTGTGTGCGTTTTTGTGTGTGTGCGTGTGTCTTTTTTGTGTGTGTCTGTGCGTATTTTTTTGGGGGTTTGGGGTTGGGGTTTTTTTGTGGTGTTTTTAGGTGGTTCATGCCAGTGGTTTTTTGGGGAAAAAACAATGGGGGCAATCCCAAGGAAAGGAATTAAAATTTTCCCAAAAAAAGGTGGGGGTTTTAAAGAAGGTGTAACCCCAAAAATTTCTCTTATTTTTAATGTTTAAACCCATAAAAAATATGAATCCAAAAAAAAAACCCTTTTCTCTTTTCCCCCCCCTCTTTTTTCTCCCCCCCCCCTTTTCCCCTTTTTCTCCCTTTTCCCCCCTTTCCCTTTTTTCCTCCTTTCCCTCCCCCCCCCCCCCCCCCCCCCCCCCCCCCCCCCCCCCTCCCCCCCCCTTTCCCCCCCCCTTTTTCCCACCCCCCCTCCCCCCTTTCCCCCCCCCCCCCAATCCCCCCTCTTTTTTTTTTTCCTTTTTTTTTCCCCTTTTTCCCCCCTTTTTTCTTTTTTTTTTCTTTTTTTCTTTTTCTTTTTCCCCCTTTTTTTCCCCCTTTTTCTTTCTTTTTTTTCTTTTTTCTTCCCCTTTTTTCTTTTTCTTTTTTTAATTTTTCCCCCCCTCCCCCCTTTTTTCCCGGGTTCTTTTAAAGACTTTTTTTAAAAAGAAAGGAAAAAAAAAAGGGGAAAAAAAGGAAGGGGGGAAAAAAGGGGGGGGGGGGGGATTTTTTTGGGGGAAGGAAGGGGGGGGGAAAAAAGGAAATTTATTTAAGAAAAAAAGAAAAAAAGAAAAAAGGAAAAAAAAAGGAAAAGAAAAAACGCCCTTTTCCTTTTTTTTTCGCCCCCCTTTTTTTTCCCCTTTTTTTTTCCTTTTTTTTTTTTCCTCCTTTTTCCCAACCCCCAAAAAAAAAAAAAAAAAAAAAAATATAAAAAAAAAAAAAAAAAAAAAAAAAAAAAATTTTTTTATTTTTTTTTTTTTTTTTTTTTTTTTTTTTTTTTTTTTTTTCCTTCCTCCTTTTTCTTTTCCTTTTTTTTTTCCCCTTCCCCCCCCTTTTCCCCTTCCCCCCTCTCTTTTCTTTCCCCCCCTTCCCCCTCCCCCCCCCCTTTTTTCCCCCCCAACCCCCCCCTTTTCCCTTTTCCCTTCCCCCCCCCCCTTTCTTCCCTTGTTCCTCCCCCCCTCTCTTTTTCCCCTTCACCCTTTTTCCCCCCTTTTTTCCTTTTCCCCCTCCTCCCTCTTCCCCCCTTTTTTCTTTTCCTCTCCCTTTCCCCTCCCTTCCCCCCCCTCCTCCCCCCCTCTCCACCCCCCCCCACCTCCACCCTCTCCACCCCCCCCTCCCCCTTTTCCCCTTTTCCCCTTTTTAATCCTCCCCCTCCTCCTTTTCCCCTCCTCCTTCTCCCCCCCCTCCCCCTCCTCCTCCTCCCTCTATTTTTTCCCCCCTACCCCTTTTCCCCTTTTTTTTTTCCCTTTTTTAAAAACCCTCCTCCTCCTCCTCCTCCCCCCTCCCCTTCCCCTTTTCCTCCTCCTCCTTCCCCCCCTACCTTCCACCTCCCCCCTCCCTTTCCCCCCCTCTCCTTTTTCTCCCCCCCCTTTTCCCCCGGGGGAAAATTGACCCCCTGAACCCCTTCTCATGTTCCTTTTTAAACCCCTTTTTTCCCCCGACCTCTTTTTAAACACCTTTTCCCCGTTTTTCTCTTCCCTTTTTTTTACTTTTTTTTTTTAAAAAATTTTTTTTAAAAATTTTTATTTTTTTTTTTTTATTATTTTTTATCTTTTGTTTTTATTTTTGTTTTTTTCTCCTTTTTTTGTTTTTTTCTTTCTTTCTTATCATATTTACAATTTTTTATTTTCATAGGGGATTTCATCACCCTTAATAAATAAATTATTGTATTATATTTATTATTATTATAATTTTATATTATTATATATTTTATTATTTTTATTTAAAATTATTATTTTTATTTTTATATTATTTATATATATATATTTATAATATTTTATTATTTAATTATATATATAATATTATTATTATTATTATATTTTAAATTTTTTATTATTTTTTATATTTTTATTATTTTATATTATTAATTAAATTTTTTTATAAATAATAATAAAAAATAATTATTATTATTTTTTTTATTATTATAATTATTATTATTTATTATTATTTTATTATTTTATTTTTTTTTAAATTTTATTTTTTTTTTTTTTATTTTTATTTTTTTTTTATTTTTTTTTTTTTTTTTTTTTTATTTTATTTTTTTTTAAGTATATGAAAAACAATAAGTATATTTTCTTCCAAAACCACGTTTTTTTTTCCCTCCTCCCCCCCCCTCCCTCTCTCTCTTTTAAAAATCACAAAATAAATCAGAGGGGGGAATAAAAAAGAGAGGGGGGGGGGGGATTTTTTGGACATTTTAAACCAGGGGTTTTCCGGATGAGGGCCTTCTATGCCATCCCCCAATAAAGAATATATATAACTATAACTATAATATAATTAATATAATATAATATATATATATATATATATATTTATATATATATATATATATATATATATATAATATAAATATAAATAAAATATATTATATATATTATATATATATATATATATATATATATATATATATATATTTATATATTTTTTGTTATATATTATATATATATATAGTTATATATATATATTATATATATATATATTATATATATATATATATATATATATATAATAAAAAATATTATTTAGTTTAGTCCTTTTTTTCCACCTTTTAATAATTTAAGTTTTGGTACATTTGATGATTCAAATCATTATATATAACACAAAACAAACACACTACGAAGATAAGTATAAATAAAAACCCCAAAAAAAATATCTGTAATTCCATCTTGTAACCCTTTTCCCCCTTTTCCCTTCTTTCGTTCTGCTCAGGCTGTCTCCGAACGAAAAAAGGGATCATTCCCCCATACTAATTTCCTCATCCAAGGGGGTTTTTTTTTTTTTCCCTTTTTAACCCTTTTTTTCCGGTTCCTCTTCCCTTTTTTTTCTTTTTTTCTTTTTGTTTTTTTTTAGGGGGTGTTTCTTTTGTTTTGTTTTTTTCTTTCCTTTTTTTGTTTTTTTTTTTTTGGGTTTTTTCTGTTTTTTTTTTCTTTTTTCCTTTTTTTTTTTTTTCCTTTTTTTTCCCCCTTTTTTTTTTCATGATTCCCCTTTTTTCCCCCTTCTCCGGGTTTATTTCAATTTTCTTCCTCCCGTTCCTTTTTCCCCCCCCCTTCGCCCCCCTTTACCCCCCTTTTCCCCCCCCTTTTTCACCCCCTTTCTCCCCCCCCCAAATTCCCCCCCCTTCTTCCCCCCCTTTTTCCCCCTTTTTTTTTTTCCCCCCTCCCCCTTTTTTCCCCCTTTTTTTTTCCCTCCCCCCCCTTTCCTTCCCCCCCCCTTCCCCATCTCCTTCTTATTTTTCCCCTCTTTTCATTCTCCTTTTTTTTTTTTTTTCCCCCCCCCCTCCTTTTTACCCTTTCCTTTTCCCCTTCTTTTCCCCTTTCCCCCCCTTTCCTCCCCCCCATTTTTCCTTTTTTCCCCCTTTTCCCTTTTCCTTCCTTCCCCCCCCTTTTTCCCCCTTTTCCCAACCTTCTTCCCCCTTTTTTCCCCTTTTTTTCCCCCTTTTCCCCCCTTTTTCCCCTTTTCCCCCCCCTTTTTTTTTTTCCCCCCCCTTTTTCCCCCCCCTTTCCCCCCCCTTTTTCCCCCCCTCTTCCCCCTTTTTTTTTCCCCCCCTTTTCCCCCCCCCCCTATTTTTTTTTTCCCCCCCCCTTTTTTCCCCCCCCCCCCCCCTTTTTTTCCCCCCCCCCTTTTTTCCCCCTTTTCCCCCCCCTTCCCCCTCCCCCCCCCCCTTTTTTTCCCCCCCCCTGTTGCCCGGGCCCAAAAAGGGGCTTTTTCCGACGGAACAGTTGATAGGGGTCTTCCCTCGTGGTGGGGAGAAAAAAGAGGGGAAGGAAGGGGAAAGGGGGAAAAGGAAAAAAAAAAGGGGGGGGGAAAGGGGGGAGGGAAGGGGAAAAAAGGGGAAAAAGGGGAGGAGGGGGGGGGAGGGGAGGGAAGGTGGAAAGGGGAGAGAGAAAAAGGGGGAGGGGGGGAAGGAGGGGGGAAGGGGGAGGGAAAAGGGGGGGAGAGAAAAAGGGGGGGGGGAAGGGAAAAAAGGGGGAAGAGGAGGGAAAAAGGGGGAGAGAGAGAAAGGGGGGGGAAAATGAAAGGGGGGAAAAAGGGGGGGAGAGAGAGAAAGGAGAGGGGGGAAAGGAAAGGGGGGAAGGAAAGGAAGGGGGAAGAACAAATGGGTAGGGGGAAAAAAGGAAGGGGGGAAAAAAAAAAGGGGGGGGAAAGGGGGAAGGGGGAAGGGGGAAGGGGAGAGAGAGAAAGGGGGAAAAAGGGGGGAGGGAAGAAAAAGGGGGGGGGGAAAAGGGGGGAAGGAAGGAAGGGGGGAAGAGGAAAGGGGGAGGGAAAAAAGGGGGGGGGAAGGGGGGGAGGGGGAAGAGGAAAAGGGGAAAAAAAGAGAGGGTAGAAAGAAAGGGAAAAGGAAAAAAGGGGGGGAAAAAGGAGAAGGAAAAGGAAGGGAAAGGGGGAAGAGGAGGAAAGGGGGAGAGGAAAGAGAGGGGGAAAGGAAGGGAGGGAAGAGGAGGAAAGAGGGGAGAGAAAGAGAGGAGAGGAGGGAAGAAAGAGAAAAGAGAGAGAGAAAGGAAAGAGGGAAGAAGCAAGTGGGTAGAGAGAGAAAGGAGAGGAGGGAAGGGGAAAAGGGGGGGAGGGGGAAGGAAAGGGGGGAAGAAGCAAGATGTAGAGAGAGAAAAAAGAGGGAAGAAGGGAGGGAAGAAAGAAAAAAGGGGGGAAAAAGGGGGGAAGAGGAAAGGGGGAGAAAAGGAGAGGAAAGGAGGGAAAAGAAAAAAGGAGAGAAAAAAGGGGGGGGAAAGGAGGGGGGAAGAAAAAGGAAAAGGACGGAGGAAGAGAAAAGAGGAGATAAAGGAGAGGAGATAGAGAGAGAAAAAGGGGGAAAAGGGGGGGAAGGGAAAAGAGAGGGGAAAGAAGGAGGGAAGAGAGAGAAAAGGGGGATAAAAAAAAGAGGGAAAAGGGGGGGAAGGGGAAAAGAGGGGAGAAAAAAGGGGGAAAGGGGGAAAAAAGGGGGGAGAGACAAAAAGGAAGAGAAAAAGGGGCAAAGAAAGGAGAGGGAAAGAGAAAAATAGAGAATAGAAAAGGAGGAAGAGAGAGAAAAGGGGGGGAAAAAAAGCCGGAGAGAAGGAAAACAGAAGAGAGGGGGAAGGGGGAGAGAGAAAGAGGGGAAGAAAGAGAAAAAAAAGGGAAAAAAAGAGATAAAAGAGGAAAAGAAAACGAAGGAAATAAATAGGAGAGAGAAAAAAGGAAGGGGGAAAAAAAAAAAAAAAAGAAAAGAGAAAGGAATAAAGAAAAAAGGAAAAAGAAAATGATGAGGGGAAAGAGAGAGAAAAAATAAAAAATTGAGCAAAAAAGAGAAAAGAGGAGGGAGGGAAGAAAAAAGAAAGAACAAAAAAATAAAAAGAAAAGATGCGAGAAAAAAGTAGAAAAGGAGAAAAAATAAAAGAGAAAGGGGAGGAAGAGGAACACAAATAAAAGGAAAAGAAATAAAAGGAAGAGAAAGGAAAGGGAAAACGGAAATGACTCAGACACAGACACACCCCACGGAAACTTTACGGGAAAGCTTTCCTCTTGGCCCCCCCCTTTCCAATTGCCCCTTACCCCCATACACAACAAAATTATGAACAGCAAACACACACACACACACACACATGTATGTACGCACACACGCACACACCCACATCATACACACACACATACACATACACACACACACACACAAACAAACAAACAAACAAACAAACACGCACGCGCACGCATACTCATACGCACATAGGCACACACACACATACACACATACGCAAATAAGCACACACATACACACACACAACACTTGCACACATACTCGTCTAAATGCAAAATTTGTTATAGATAAATAAATGAAAAAAGTAATGAGTATATACAGATGAATTAATAATGAACTGATACACAGTCATCTATCTAACTAGGTAATTAACTAAATTAGATAGATACACAAATAGAAAGATAGACGGATAGATAGAATGGTAGATAGATAGATAAGTAGACAGATAGAAAGGTAGACAGACAGATAGGTAGATGGATAGACGCATAGATAAATAGATAATTAGATTTAAAAATGCATAGATAGATAGATAGATAGATAGATAGTTCAATAGACAGAAAGGTAAATAGACACTAATAGACAGACACAAACAGATGAATAGATAAAATGAATAGACAGACAAACACACACACAAAAAAAAATAGATAATTAAATAAAACCGGTTCCCCTCCTTTCCACTTTTTTTCCCCAGATGGAGACAAACATCAAGCTTTTAAATGGTTTTTTCCTTTTACAGGGTTTTGGGAAAGGGGGGGAAGAGAGAGCTTTTTTGGGGGGAAAAAAACCCAACCCCGGTGGGTTCAAAAAAGGGGGGTTTTTGTGGGGGGGTGTGGGTGGGTGGGGAGAGGGTTTAATGGTTGGGGGGTGGGGGGGGTTGGGGGGGGGGTTTTTTTTAGGTGTTGTGGGGTGTGTTTTTTTAAAATTTTTTGGTTTTTTCTCTGTCCTTTCTATGAATTTATCACATTTTTTTATATGAAACACCTTCCCCTCCCTCTTCCTTCTTCCTCCTTCTCTTCTTCCTACCTCCCAATTTTCCTGCCTCTCCTCCTTCCCTTATCATCTCTTTTTTTCCTTTTTCTCTTCCCCCTTTCTCCCCCTTTTTTCCCCCCCTTCCCCAATCCCTTTCCCTCCCACCCCCCTCCCATTCCCCTTTTTCCTTCCCCTTCCCCACCTTTTTTTGATTCCTCCCCCCCCCCTCCTCCTTTCCCTTTCCCCTCCCCCCCTCTCCCTTTCTCCCAAACCCCCCTTTTCTTATCCTGTTCTTCATTCCCCCCTCTTTCTCTCCCTCCTTCCCACCTCCCCCCCTTCCTCCCTCCCATCCCCCCCCCCCCC
Organism: Penaeus vannamei; assembly: GCF_042767895.1. NCBI lineage: Eukaryota > Metazoa > Arthropoda > Malacostraca > Decapoda > Penaeidae > Penaeus > Penaeus vannamei. The sequence continues at coordinate 19,313 of NW_027213492.1, read as the reverse complement.
CTTCCCCCCCCCTTTTTTTTCCCCCCCCTCCCCCCCCCTTCCCTACCCCCCTTTCCTCCCCTCCCCCCCTTCCCCCCCCCTTTCCCCCCCTCCCTTTCCCCCCCTTTTTCCCCCCTTTTCCCCCTCCTTCCCCCCCTCCTTTTTCCTTTTTCCCCCCTTTTTTCCTCCCCCTTTTTTTTTTTTTTTTTTTTTTTTTTTTTTTTTTTTTTTTTTTCCCCCCCCCTTTTTTTTTTTTTTGTTTTTTCTTTTTGTTTTTTGTTTTTTTTTATTTTTTTTTTTTTTTTACCCCCCCCCCCTTTTTTTCCCCAAAATTTTGTTTATTATAATATTTAAAAATTTTAATTTGTTTTATTTGGGGGGGGGGGGGGGGGGGGAAAAGGGAAAAGAAAAAAAAAAAAAAAAAAAAAAAAAAAAAAAAAAAAAAAAAAAAAAAAAATAAAAAAAAAAAAAAAAAAAGAGAAAAAAAAAAAAAAAAAAAAAAAAAAAAAAAAAAAAAAAAAAAAAGAGACAAAAAAAAAAAAAAAAAAAAAAAAAAAAAAAAAAATAAAAAAAAAAAAAAAAGGAAAAAAAAAAAAAAAAAAAAAAAAAAAAAAAAAAGAGAAAAAAAAAAACAAAAAAAAAAAAAAAAAGAGAAAAAAAAAAAAAAACAGAAAAAAAAAAAAAAAAAAAAAAAAAAAACAAAAAAAAAAAAAAAGAAAAAAAAAAGGGAAAAGAAAAAAGAAGAAAAAGAAAGAAAGGGGGGAAAAAAAAATTTTTGGCCCCGGATTTTTAAAGTTTTGAGGTGAAAGAGGTTTAAAAAAGAAAGGGGAAAAAGGAAAATGGGGGGGAAATATAAAAAAATAAGATAGATATAAGAAAAAAAGAAAAAAAGAGAGATGGAGAGGGGGGGAAAGGAAAATTGAAATAAGATAGAGAGAAAAGGAGAGGGTGTGGTGAAAATGGACGAAATGAGGAACAGAAACCAAAGCAAAATTGAATAAACAAATAAAAAACGTAAGAAAATTGGTAGAAAAAAAGAAATAAAAGAGAGAAAAAAAATGGGGGGGAAGAAAAGGAAGAATGGGTGGAAAGGAAAAGATCTGGAAGAATGAAAAAGATATATGTATAAACCAAGACCAAAATGAAAGTAAATATCAAAAAGAATAAACCTGGAAATAAGGACAGAGAAAATATATGGAAAACAAAAAAAAAAAAGAAGGGTTGAAAATGAGAAAAATATCCGGGAGAAAAAACAGATAAAACAAGCCAAAAATTAGAAACATCAAATAAATATCATAAAGAATAAACGAAAAATATAAGAAGAGAAAAAAAGAAACAAATTAAAAAACGAAAACAAAAGAACCAAAATAAAAAAAAAAAACGAAGGAATAAAAATAAAACAAAAATAAAAAAACAATGTTCCCCCAAAAAAGTAAAACCCCCCCTGACCTGCCGCAGAAGTTCCGAACTCGTCACCAAATTTACAGACACGTTGTCAGTTTTCCAACACACGTTGACGATTCCCAGGTCCGCCATTTTTTTAGGGGGGTAGAGAGGGGAGGAGGGGGAAAGAGTGGTGAGGGAAGGATAGGGGAAGGAAAGGGGGAAAGGGGGAAAGGGGATGGGGGAGGAAGAGGGGGTAAGGGAGGGGGGGAAAGGAAGGGGAAGGGATGGGGGGAAGGATGAGGGGAAGGGATGGGGGTAGATGGGGGGGGGAGAGAGGGAGAGGGGCAGGGGGAAGGATGGGGAGGGGGGAAGGAGGGGGAAGGGGAAAGAGGGAGGGAGAAAGAAGGAAGGGGAAATGGGAGAAAGGAGGAAGGGGGGGGTGGGAGAAGAGGAAGGGGAAGGGAGGGGAGAAAAGGGGGAGAAGGGAGGGAGAAAAAGGGAAAGAGGAATGGGTGAAAGAGGGAAGGGGGTAGGAATAGGGAGAGAGGGAAAGGGAGGGGCGGGGAAAGGGGGGGAGAAAGAGGGGGAAGGGGAAAAGGGGGGAAAGGAGGAGGGAGGTTTGGAGAAAGAGGCGGAGGGGGGGATGGGAGGAAGGAGGGGAGGTGGAAAAGAGGGGGGGAGATGGGGAAAGGGGGAAAGGGAGGATGGGAGGAAGAGAGAAGGAGAGATGGGAGAAAAGGGAAGAAGGGAGGGAAAAAAGGGAGAGCAAGAGAAAAGGGAAGAGGGGAAAGGTAAAGGGAGGGAGGGGGGAAGGGGGATTGGGAAAAAGGAAGGATGGAGAGGAGGAAAAAAAGAAGAGAGAACAGGGTAAAAGAAAGATGATATTCAGAAGAAGAGGAAAATGAGGAGGAGGGAAAGGAAAAGAGAAAGGGTAAAGTAGAAAGATATTGAAGAAAGAGGAAGAGGAGGAGAAGGGAAGAAAGAAGGAAAGGTAGAAACACGATATTCAGAAGAAAGTAGGAAGAGGAGGAGGAGAAGAAAGGAAAAGGGAAAAAGAAAAAAGAATATTCAGGAAAGAGGAAGAGGAGGAGGAGAGAAGAAAGGGAGAAGGAAAGGTAAAAAAGACGATATTCAGAAGAAAGTAGGAAGAGGAGGAAAAGGGAAGAAAGGGAGAAGGAAAGGTAAAAAAGACGATATTCAGAAGGAAGAGGAAGAGGAGGAGAAAGGAAGAGGAAAAAGAAGTGAGGGGGAAAAAAGAAGGAAAAAAGGAGGGGAAAAAGAGGAGGGGAGGAGGATGAGGGGAAGAGGGTTGAGGGGGAAGGAAAAGAGGAGGGGGGAAGGGAGTTGGGGGGAGAAGGGAGGGGGACTTTCTCCCGAGTTTAGACTTCGAAGACACAGGAAGTCACGAACTGCTTGGTTTCGGGTCTCATTTGTCCTTTTTGTGTCTGTTGTCTTCTGTCTGTCTGTGTCTTTGGTCTTGTTCTTGTTGTCTCCGCCCAAAGGTTTTTTTTGTTGTTTTTGGTTTTGTTTGTTTTGTTTTTGGGGGGGGGGAATGTTTCCAATGTGTTTATTGTGTACAGATTCAAATGGAGAAAGATGTAGTAAGAATGGGAAACACACAGAAATTAAAATTTTATTATGATTTTCAATCATCATAATCATTAATAAAAAGAAATATAATATCAATTAATATTATTTCCATTTTTCTTTTTATTATTTTTGTTATTATCATTATCAATATCATTATTATAATCACGATCATATCATCATTATCATTTTTGATATATTATTATTGCAATTATAATTATTATCATTATCATTATTATTACAAAACAATTCTTATCATTATTAGCAATAATATCATTATTATCATTATTTTTTATGATTATCAATATTATCATTACTATTACTATTATTGTTATTATTATTATTACTATTGTTATTACTGTAATTTTTATCATTATGATAATGATTTTTTTTCATTATTATCATCATTATCATTATTATCATTGTCATTATTTTTATCATCACTATCATTATTATCATAATAATTATCATTATTATTGTTATGATCATAACTATCGATACCATTATCATTATTATTGCTATTATTATTATCATTCTTGTTATTCATCATTTTCAATATCATTAATATCATTGCAGGTATTAGCATTATTATTATTTTCATCATTATCAATATCATCAATATCATTATGGTTATTAGCATTATTGTTAGTATTAGTAGTATCAGTATTAATATTGGTACTAAGTATCACTAAACATAAATTATAAAATATAAATATCACACATACACATAAAAGGCAAATTGGCAACTCACCTCTCATGATACGGATATCAACTGATAAAAAAATAATAATAATATAGAATAAAAAAAAATATATAAAATACCTTTTTCTAAACTACTAGGGTACGCTTTTCACGATCGAATCAAAAGATATTCACATCTAGCAATTTTTGAGAAAAGTAGAGCCGATTGAGGAAATTCATCTGATCAACTTTCAGCATTTTTGAGGTTTAAAAAACACTGTTAGATTATGTGATAAGATCTTTGTATACTGTTGGCTTAGGTTTTTTGGAAGATATTTTCCTGTGTTTAAAGTTTAAAGGTGATTAAAAAGGATACAATTAAAAGTTTTGTCATAAATTGATAAGAATCGATCTGTCGACATACATACATGCATACCTACATATATGAAATTTTTTGTTTCTTTTTCTTTTTTTTTTTTTTCTTTCTCTCTTTTTTTTTTTTTTATATATATATATATATATATATATATATATATATATATATATATATATATATATATATATATATATATATATATATATATATATATATATATATATATATATATACATATATATATTTATGTGTGTGGGTTTTTTTTTTATATAATATAAAGTTAATATATTTTTTATATTTTTATTATTATTATTATCATTATTGCTTTATCATTATTATTATTAGTAGTAGTAGTATTAGTATTGTTATCATTATTATTATCATTATTATCATTGCTATTATTGTTATCATCATTGTTATCCTTACTACTATTACTATCAATATGGTGAAATACCTAAGAATAATAATGATTTTTATTACCATCATTATCATAATGATAATAATAATTCTGATGATAATAACTATGATAATAACAACAATAATAATGATAATAGCAATGATAAAAGTAATAATGTTTGTAATGATAAGAAAAATAATAACAATTACGATATTGATGATAATGCTAATATTACTGTTCTTACTAATACTAATACTAAGAGTGATAATAATTATAATGATAAGGATAGTTATGACGATAATAATAATGATAATAGCAATAATAATCATAATGATAGTAATAAAATAATAATCATTAGTGATAGTAATAATGATGATAATAGCGATAACAATGATTGAGATAACCATAAGAATGATAATTATTAAAATGATGATAATAACATTTGTGACAGTAATGAAAATGACGATAGTAATGATAGTCACAGTAATGTTAATAATGATTATAATAGTAATGATGATAAATATTATGATAATAATAATGACAATAATGATAACTGATAATAATGATGATGATGATGCTACTTTCCCATTATCATTATAACAACAACAATAATGAAACAGATAATGACATTGATAATAATAACATCAATGACGCTGAAAGATAAGTAATCATTAAAAAAATAACAAAAACGATAACAAACGTACCGATAATAATACCAAAAGACACAGTATGAATAAATCAATAAATGAATAAATAGACAGATAACAGATGATAATAACAAACAAGAAAGTTGCGTAGAGAGCCGTTCCTTCGACACAGAACAGAATCCTCGCTACAGCTTGTGATTGCGGGATAAAAATGCCAATAAACTACAGGTCATTGGCTTAAAAGGAGCATCGCGGAGTGATTTACGCCTGATGTCGTTGGAGAAGGGGAGGGGCCCTTCCCTTCTGCCTTTCTTTTTTTTTGTTCTTCTTCTCTTCTTTTGTTCTCTTTTGTTTGTTCAATTTCCTTTTTCTTCTCTTCTTTCTTTCTTTCTTTTTTTTCTTTTTTCCCCGTGTCCTTTCTGACCTTTCCTCCTTCTCTCTTCGTCCCCCTTCTCCTCCGTTTTCTCCCTTCCTCATTCTTCTTTTCCCCTTTTCCCTCTTATCCCTTCCCCATCTTCCTCCCCTATCTCCCCTGCTCCTTATTTTCCAATCACTTCCTCCATTTCTAACCCTCTCTTCATCCCCCGCGTGCTCCCTCCCCTCCCCCCCTCCCACCTTGCCCCCACCCCCCGTCGGCGTCGGTGCTTGCCTCGCCGGGACCCCGTGGGGGCGGGTGGACCCGCTGGATCTTGCCTTTGGCCAGGAGTTCCGTATATATATATAATATATTATAAAATATAAAAATATATATATATATATATATATATATATTTTTTTTTTTTTTTTGTTTTGGAGAGAGAGAGAGAGAGAGAGATGTGTATATATATAAACAAACAAATATATATATATATATATATATATATATATATATATATATATATATGTTTGTATGTATATATATATATATATATATACAATCTCACACGATCGCATCCAACCCGACCTCTCCAATAACAACCTATAACCCCAAAACCGAACGCCAGGCTGGTAACACTGACTCGTCGCCAGGCCTATTCGCAGCAACCTCAACGGGTCATATAAAAGTATAGGACGCAGTATTGCCACATAAGTGTTTTGGGAATCGGCCGTTTGTTGGCGAAGGTAATAATAGGAAAGAAAAATAATAGATTTTTTTTAAATGGTATGTATGTTTTTATTCATTTATATACATGAGCAATCCAATGTAGTTTTGTATACGGATATACGAGAACTACATAATAATGAAGAAGGAGAATAGAGAGAGGGAGAAAGGGAGAGAGAGAGAGGGGAGGGAGGGAAAAGAAAAAGAAAAGTAGAGTAGAAAGGCAAATAGTCCAGAGATATAGAGAGAGAGAGGGAGAGAGAGAGAGAGAGAGAGAGAGAGAGAGAGAGAGAGAGAGAGAGAGAGAGAGAGAGAGAGAGAGAGAGAGAGAGAGAGAGAGAGAGAGAGAGAGAGAGAAGATAGATAGACAGAGAGAGGGATGGAGAGAAAGAAAAAGAGACAGAGACAGGCAGACAGACAGAGAACAGACAGAGTTAGAAGCCAGCCAGAGAAGGAGAGAAGAGGAAGAGAAAGAGAAAGAGCTCTTGCATTGAAAATCGCCAACCCGTCAATTCCAAATTGATCTCCTCAGCAAGTATGGGAAGAATCGAGAAGATTCTGAGACATCACGGAAAGAGGTTGAAAAGTAGGGGTGGAGGGGGTATGGGGTTATGTGCTTAAGTAGGGGCTGAAATAGGGGTTATGGGGGAAAACGGATTGTATGATGTTGTTGTTTATGTTTGTGTGTTTATGTTATGTTTGTGTTTAAAGTGCTAGGTAAGGGGGTGAGGGGGTTAAGGGGGTCAAGAGGGGGGAAGTAGGGAAAATGATTGTATGATGCCTATGTTTGTGTGTGTTACATGTTTGTTTGTGTTTGAAAAGTAGGGGTGGAGGGGGGGAGGGGCAGATGGGGTTATAGTTGAAAGAGGGGTTATAGGGAAAACGGATTGTATGATGCCTATGTTTCTGTGTGTGGTTACTATGTTTGTTTGTGTTTGATAGTAGAAAGAGGTTAAGGGGGTTGAAAAGAGGGGGTTATAGGGGGAAAGGATTATTATCGATGTTGTTTATGTGTGTGTGTGGTTACATGTGTTTGTTTGTGTTTGAAAAGTAGGGGTGGAGGGGGGGAGGGGTTAAGGGGGCTAGTGAAGGAGTAGTAGGGAAGAAAACGGGTTGTATGATGTTGTTTATGTGTGTGTGGGTTACATGTTTGTTTGTGTTTGAAAAGTAGGGTGGGAGGGGGGTGGAGGGGGAGGGGGGAGGGGGTTGAAAGAGGGGGGGTATAGGGAAAACGGATTGTATGATGCCTATGTTTGTGTGTGGTTACGTGTTTGTTTGTGTTTGAAAAGTAGGGGTGGAGGGGGGGTGGAGGGGGGGTTAAGGGGGTTAGCAGAGGGGGGTGGGGTATAGGGGAAATGGATGTATGATGTTGTTGTTTATGTGTGTGTGTAAAGTTAGCATGTTTGTTTGTGTTTGAAAAGTAGGGTGGAGGGGGGTGTGAGGGGGTTAAAGGGGGGTTGAAGATGGGGGTATAGGGGAAAACGGGTTAAAGGATATTGTTTATGTCAGTGTGTTTATGTTTGTTTGTGTTTAGGAGGGTAGGGGAGGGGGGTGGAGGGGGTTAAAGGGGGTGGAGGGGGTTAAAGTGGGGGGTTGAAAGAGGGGGGTATAGGGAAAACGGATTGTATGATGTTGTTTGTGTGTGTGTGTAGTTACGTGTTTGTTTGTGTTTGAAAAGTAGGGGGAGGGTGGAGGGGGTGGAGGGGGTTAAAGGGGGTTGAAAGAGGGTGGTTAAGAGGGGGTTATAGGGGGAAAACGGATTGTATGATGCCTATGTGTTTTTGTGTGTGGTTACGTGTTTGTTTGTGCTTGGAGTAGGGTGAGGGGGGGTGGAGGGGGTGTGAGGGGGTTAGGAAGAAAGAGGTAGGGGTATAGGGGAAAACGGATTATATGTTGTTGTTTATGTGTGTGTGTAGTTACATGTTTGTTTGTGTTTGAAAAGTAGGGGGAGAGGGAGGGGGTTAAGGGGGGGTTGAAAGAGGGGGTATATGGTGATTGTATGATGTTGTTGTTTATGTTCGTGTGTAGTTACATGTTTGTTTGTGTTTGAAAAGTAGGGGGAGGGGGTATAGATGGGGTTTATGTACAGAGGGGGGGGGTATAGGGAAAAAAATGATTATAAGGGGATGATGTTGTTTATAGTTGTGTGTAGCCATGTGTTTGTTTGTGTTTGAAAAGTAGGGGGGAGGTGAGGGGGGAGGGGGGTAGATGGGTTAAGGGGGTTATGTGGGGGCTGAAAGAGGGGGGGTATAGGGGAAAACGGGTTGTATGATGTTGTTGTTTATGTTTGTGTGTAAGCTACATGTTTGTTTGTGTTTCAGAAAGTAGGGGAGAGGGGGTATGATGTGGGTTAAGTGGGTTGAAAGAGGGGGGTATAGGGAAAATGGTTGTATTTGATGTTGTTGTTTATGTTTGTGTGTGGTTACATGTTTGTTTGTGTTTGAAAAGTAGGGGGTGTGGAGGGGGGGTTGAGGGGGTTAAGGGGGGGTTGAAAGAGGGGGGGGGTATAGGGGAAAAACGGGTTGTATGATGTTGTTGTTTATGTGTGTGTGTAGTTACACGTTTGTTTGTGTTTGAAAAGTAGGGGTGGAGGGGGTGGAGGGGGTTAAGGGGGTTGAAAGAGGGGGGTATAGTGGAAAACGTGGAAGGTATGTTGTTGTTTATGTGTGTGTGTGTAGTTACATGTTTGTTTGTGTTTGAAAAGTAGGGGGAGGGGGTTGGGGGGTTAAGGGGGGTTGAAAGTGGGTGGAGTATAGGAAAACGGATTGTGTCCATGCTTTTTTTTTTTGTTATGTTTGTGTGTGGTTACGTGTTTGTTTGTGTTTGAAAAGTAGGGGGGAGTGTGGGAGGGGGAGGGGGGTGTGAGGGGGTTAAGAGGGGGTTGAAAGAGGGGTTGAAAGAGGGGGGCAGTAGGGGAAAACGGGTTGTATGATGTTGTTGTTTATGTTTGTGTTTAGTTACATGTTTGTTTGTGTTTTGAAAAGTAGGGGTGGAGGTGGTGGAGGGGGTTAAAGGGGGGGTTGAAAGAGGGGGGGGGGTATAGGGGAAAACGGATTATATGATGATGTTGTTTATGTTTGTGTGTGGTTACGTGTTTGTTTGTGTTTGAAAAGTAGGGGGGGTATGTGGGGGTGGGGGTGGAGGGGGTTAAGGGGGGGTTGAAAGAGGGGGGTATAGGGGAAAACGGATTGTATGATGCCTATGTTTGTGTGTGGTTACGTGTTTGTTTGTGTTTGAAAAGTAGGGTGGAGGGGGTGGTTAAGAGGGGGTTGAAGGAGGGGGTATAGGGGAAAACGGATTGTAAGGATGTTGTTGTTTATGTGTGTGTGTAGTTACGTGTTTGTTTGTGTTTGAAAAGTAGGGGGAGGGGAGGGGGTATAGATAAAGCTAAGGGGGCTGAAAGAGGGGGCATAGGGGAAAACTGACATAAGGATGATGTTGTTTATGTTTGTGTGTGGTTAGCATGTTTGCTGTGTTTGTTTATAAAAGTGTGAATGTTTGTGTGTGTGTGTTTGTATGTTTTCGTGTAAGTACGTGTTTGTTTGTGTTTGTTTGTGCGTGTGTGAATGTTTGTGTATGTGTGTTTGTATGTTTTCGTGTATGTACGTGTTTGTTTATGTTTGTTTGTGCGTGTGTGAATGTTTGTGTGTGTGTGTTTGTATGTTTTCGTGTAGGTACGTGTTTGTTTGTGCGTGTGTGAATGTTTGTGTGTGTGTGTTTGTATGTTTTCGTGTAGGTACGTGTTTGTTTGTGCGTGTGTGAATGTTTGTGTACGTGTGTTTGTACGTTTTCTTTCTTATGTGCGTGCGCGTGCGGGTAAACGTATGTATGTCTTTGCGAGGGTGTGCATGCGAGTGTGTATTTCAGTTTCTCTCATTTTCCTCAAATTCAGTCATTCGTATTTTCAAAATGGAATTCATGCGCATGAGAATTTCCCGCATTTCCGCTTTTTAATATTTCAGAAGTCGCTGAATTTCAAGATGTTTGTCGAACCTTCTCTCGACCGACCGTCATGCTCTCTCTCTCTCTCTCTCTCTCTCTCTCTCTCTCTCTCTCTCTATCTATCTATCTATCTATCTATCTATCTATCTATCTATCTCTCTCTCTCTCTTTCTCTTTCTCTTTCTCTTTCTCTTTCTCTTTCTTCTCTCTCTCTCTATCTATCTCTCTCTCTCTCTCTCTTTCTCTTTCTCTTTCTCTTTCTCTTTCTTTCTCTCTCTCTCTCTCTCTCTCTCTCTCTCTCTCTCTCTCTCTCTATAAATATATATATATATATATATATATATATATATATATATATCTTTCTCTTTCTCTTTCTCTTCTTTCCCCTTTCTCTCTCTCTCTCTCTCTCTCTCTCTCTCTCTCTCTCTCTCTCTCTTCTCTCTCTCTGTCTGTCTGTCTGTCTGTCTCCCTTTCCCTCTCCCTTCCCCTCCCTCTCCCTTCCTCTCCCATCATCTCCCCCCTCCCTCTCTCCCTCCCTCTCTCTCCCTCTCTCCCTCCCTCTCTCTCCCTCCCACCGTAATAATGCAACCCAGAAAGATAAAAATATATAAATTTTCCGGCTAGTCCCCCCTCGAAAATGCAAAGTGGGAAGAGCTCAAAGTTCCTCTTTTAATACCCAGGCAATAGCTCCGTTTTCTTTCAGATTATTCAATGTCTTTTCCAGCGGGTTAAATGGCAATGAGAGACATTTATACATTATTTATACATTACGGGACTTGATTTTGTTTTTTTTGGTCAGAGGGAGAGGGTTTGTTGTAGTATGTGTGGATGTGTGGGTTGTAGTTGTGGGCTGTTCATTTTTTTTTTTTTTTTTTTTTGGTATTGTTTAGATTGATTGTGTGTGTGCGTCTACGTGTGTGTGTGTGTGTGTGTGTGTGTGTGTGTGTGTATGTGTGTGTGTGTGTGTGTGTGTGTTTAGGGGTGAGTGTTTATGTTCATGATTGTGTGTACGTATGTGCAATTTTTGTGTGTAGTTTTTTGTGACCGATTCATTGTGAGCAAGTGAGTGTGTGTGTGTGTATGTATGTGTGTGTGTGTGTATATGTGTGTGTGTGTGTTTATATACATCCATATGATCATCATCATACTTATCATCAAATCAGAATCGAATTCTTTCCTATACCCCTTTCTCTCTTATCTCTTCCTATCTCTCTCCTATTCTTAAGATCAAAACATCTTCACAGTCACTATGAGGAGACAAACAACCTTATAACAACCCCATTCATTCCTACTCATAAAGTTACTCACAAAAGACCTTATAGTGTATGCATGACACAGCATCTTTATAGGGTTAAGGGGGATGTTGACTGTTGATAGTGAGAAAAATAGTGATAGTGATATGATAGTGAATGAGGGTGATAGTGATATGAGGATGAATGAAGATGGTAGTGATGTGATGATGAATGAAGTGACAGTGAAATGATAGTGGATGAGGGTGATAGTGATGTGATAATGAAGGATGATAGTGGCAGGGTAATGAATGAAGGTGATAGTGATGTGATGATGAATGAAGTGATAGTGAAATGATAGTGAATGCGGGTGATAGTGATGTGATGATGAATGAAGGTGATAGTGAAATGATAATGGATGAGGGTGATAGTTAAGTGGTAATGAGTGAAGGTGATAGTGATATGATGATGAATGAAGTGATAGTGAAATGATGGTGGATGAGGGTGATAGTTAAGTGGTAATGAGTGAAGGAGATAGTGATATGATAATTAATTAGGTCTGATTGAGAGAATTAGAGGTCTTTTTTCAGAAATAAAAATAATATAAGTAGAAATACTGTTTGTAAAAAAAAAAAATCAGTAGTAGTAGTATTACTATCATTATTATTTTCAATAGAAGTAGGATCTAGTAAGAGTTATTATTATTACTGTTCTTATAACAAAAAAAAATCTTTTTTTACCTCAGCCAAGGAGATTGTTTTTGGTAGAGTTAGTTAGTTTGTCGGTTGGTTAACAGGATAACCCAAACAGTTGTGAACGGATTTCTATCATTTTTTATTACTCTCTCTCTCTCTCTCTCTTTCGCTCTCTCTCCCTCTCTATCTATCTATCTCTATATCTATCTGTCTATCTATCTCTATCTCTATCTCTCTCCCTCTCCCTTCCTCCATCTCTCTCTCTCTCTCTCTCTCTCTCTCTCTCTCTCTCTCTCTCTCTCTCTCTCTCTCTCTCTCTCTCTCTCTCTCTCTCTCTCTCTCTCCTCTCTCTCTCTCTCTCTCTCTCTCTATCTATCTATCTATCTATCTATCTATCTATCTCTTTGTCTCTCTCTCTCTAAGATTTAGCCTAACTTAGATCTGGATCATAATCCGGATGCATGAATTCTTTGAGGGATTGCACCATTACCCCTGTTATCTTGGTAATTGGGATAACTATAATTATTATCATTCCTTTATTACTTTCGTCAAGGAGGTTATGTTTACGGGCGTCATCAGTGTACTTGAGAAAGATGTGATTTTAATGTAATACTTCAAGTGTGATTTTATTTTTTTATTTTTTTTATAATTTTTTTTTATTTTACATTTTTCTTTCTTTCTTTCTTTCTTTCTTTCTTTCTTTCTTTCTTTCTTTCTTTCTTCCTTCCTTTCTTCCTTTCTTTCTTTCTTTCTTTCTTTCTTTCTTTCTTCCTTTTTTGCATCAGTGTCCCTATTGCCTTGGCGGAGGTATGCGCTTTCTGAGTACTTATAGTTACTATTAATAGATTATTTTTTCCTCTTACTCGTATCATTTTCTATTTTTTTAAGCTTGCAAGGGCGTCTTTCCGAGTAAAAGAACGTGAGAAAAGCTTTTAACTTAGATCGGGTTATTGCCTTGCACCTTAACCCCCCCCCCCCTCTACCCTCTACCCTCCCCCCCTGCCACTTTTTGGATTTCCTTCTCTTCCTCTTTTTTCATTTTCCCCTTACTCCATTTTATTTATTTATTTTTCTTTCTTTCTTTCTTTTTTATTTTCTTTGTTCTCTTTTCTTCTTTTTCTTCCTTTTTCCATGCTACTTCTTTTCTTTTCCTTTTCTCTCTTTTTCCTTTTTCTCTTTTTCTTCTCTTTCTTTTTTCCATTTCTATCTCTTTCCTTTTTCACTCTTTTTCTTGTTTCACCTTCCTTTTCTCTCTTTTTTTGTGTCTTTTCTTTATTTCTCTCATTTCTTTATTCTCCCATATTTCTTATTTCTTATTTCACTCATTTCTTCCTCTTTTCTCTTTAATATCGCTCTTGTTTCGTTTTTTTTATTTCTTCTTTTGTCTTGTTTTCTCTTTTCTGTAGCTATTCTGCATTTTTTTGTCTCTTCATTTCTTCCTTTGTCTTCCTTCGATTCTATTCTCTCTTTTCTATGTCGTTCTCCATTCTTTGCTTTCCCTTTGTCTCCTATCTATCTATTTCTCTCTCTCTCTCTCTCTCTCTCTCTCTCTCTCCTCTCTCTCTCTCTCTCTCTCTCTCTCTCTCTCTCTCTCTCTCTCTCTCTCTTCCTCTCTTTCTTTCCCTTTTTCCCTCTCTCTCTCTCTCTCTCTCTCTCTCTCTCTCTCTCTCTCTCTCTCTCTCTCTCTCTCTCTCTCTCTCTCTCTCTCTCTCTCTCTCTCTCTCCTCCCACTCTTCCCCTCACCACCCCTCCCCCTCCCCCTCTCAACTCGTTCAAGAATCAGCGGAGCACTTTCACGCTTTGGAGTTCACTCTCTTGACGTGTCATCCGTCAATTTCCCCCGTCTCTCCTCTCTCCTCTTTTCTCCTTCTCTCCTGTCTTTCTTCCAGTCTTCTCCTTCTTCTTCCTCCCTTCTCTCCCTCTCTCCCTCTCTCCTCTTTCTCCTTCTCTCTCTCACTTTCCCAGTCTTCCCTTCCTCCGCTTCTCTCCCTCTCTCCCACTCTCTCCGCTTTCTCCTCTCTCTCTCATTCTCTCTCAAGTCTTCTCCTTCTCTCCCTCTCTCCCATTCTCTCCTCTTTCTCCTCTCTCTCTGATTGTCTCCAGTCTTCTCCTTCCTCCGCTTCTCTCCCTCTCTGCTACTCTCTCTCCAGTTTTCTCCTTCTCCCACTCTCCAATTCCTCCTTCCCCTTCTTTGACCTTTTACTCTCCTCCTTCTTAACCCTTTCTACCTTCTCTCTCCTTGTCCAATCTCCCTTTCTCTTCTTTCTTTAATCTCCTACTCTTTCCTTTCTCTCTCACTTCGTTCTGTCTCTG
>NW_027213491.1:85000-87500 GCF_042767895.1 Penaeus vannamei | reverse complement strand
AGTCTGTCAGTCAGCTAGCCAACTAGCCAGTCAGTCAGCTAGTCAGCCACCCAACCAGTGACTCAGCCAGCCTGCCAGTTAGTCAGTCATTCAGCCAACCAGTCAGCCAGCCAGTCAGTCAGCCAGCCAGTCATTCAGCCAGCCAGTCAGTCAGCCAGCCAGCCAGCCAGTCAGTCAGCCAGCCAGTCAGCCAGCCAGCCAGTCAGTCAGCCAGCCAGTCAGTCAGCCAGCCAGCCATCCACCCAGGCAGTCAGTCATTCAGCCAGCCAGTCAGCCAGTCAGTCAGCCAGCCAGCCATCCACCCAGGCAGTCAGTCAACCAGTTAGTAAAGCTAGCCAGCCAACCATTCAGCCAGTCAGTCAGTCAGTCAATCAATCAGCTAGCCAGTCATTCAGTTAATCAGTCAGTAAGCCAGCCATTCAGCCAGTCTGTAGGTCAGCTAGCTAGCCAGTCAGTCAACCAACCAGCCAGCCATGCAGCCAGTTAGCCAGCCCGTCAGCTAGTTTGTCAGTCAGCCAGTTTGTCAGTCAATCAAGAAACCAGTTAGCCAGTCAGCCACCTAGCCAGCTAACCAGCCAGTCAGTCAGCCAGTTAGCTAGCCATTCAGTCAGCCATCTAGTCATTCATTCAGTCAGTCAGCCAGCCAGTTAGCCAGCCATTCAGTAAGCCATCTAGTCATTCATTCAGTCAGTCAGCCATTCAGTCAGCCAGCCATTCAGTCAGCCATTCAGTCAGCCAGTTAGCCAGCCATTCAGTCAGCCAGTTAGCCAGCCATTCAGTCAGCCAGTTAGCCAGCCATTCAGTCAGCCAGTTAGCCAGCCATTCAGTCAGCCAGCTAGTCAGCCATTCAGTCAGCCATTCAGTCAGCCAGTCAGTCAGCCATTCAGTCAGCCAGCTAGTTAGCCATTCAGTCAGCCAGCCATTCAGTCACCCAGCCATTCAGTCAGCCAGTCTTTCAGCCAGCCAATTAGCCAGCCATTCAGTCAGCCAGCTAGTTATTCATTCAGTCAGTCAGCCAGCCATTCAGTCAGCCAGCCAATTAGCCAGCCATTCAGTCAGCCAGCTAGTCATTCATTCAGTCAGTCATCCAGCCATTCAGTCAGCCAGCTAGTCATTCATTCAGTCAGCCAGCCAGTTAGCCAGCCATTCAGTCAGCCAGCTAGTCATTCATTCAGTCAGTCAGCCAGCCATTCAGTCAGCCAGCTAGTCATTCATCCAGTCAGTCAGCCAGCCATTCAGTCAGCCAGCTAGTCATTCATTCAGTCAGTCAGCCAGCCATTCAGTCAGCCAGCTAGTCATTCATTCAGTCAGTCAGCCAGCCATTCAGTCAGCCAGCTAGTCATTCATTCAGTCAGCCAGCCAGTTAGCCAGCCATTCAGTCAGCCAGCTAGTCATTCAGTCAGTCAGCCAGCCAGTTAGCCAGCCATTCAGTCAACCAGCTAGTCATTCAGTCAGTCAGCCAGCCAGTCAGCCAGCCATTCAGTCAGCCAGCTAGTCATTCATTCAGTCAGTCAGCCAGCCATTCAGTCAGCCAGCTAGTCATTCAGTCAGTCAGCCAGCCAGTTAGCCAGCCATTCAGTCAACCAGCTAGTCATTCATTCAGTCAGTCAGCCAGCCAGTTAGCCAGCCATTCAGTCAACCAGCTAGTCATTCATTCAGTCAGTCAGCCAGCCAGTTAGCCAGCCAATCAGTCAGCCAGCTAGTCATTCATTCAGTCAGCCAGCCAGTTAGCCAGCCATTCAGTCAGCCAGCTAGTCATTCATTCATTCAGTCAGCCAGTCATTCAGTCAACCAGCTAGTCATTCATTCAGTCAGTCAGCCAGCCATTCAGTCAGCCACCTAGTCATTCAGTCAGTCAGCCAGCCAGTTAGCCAGCCATTCAGTCAGCCAGCTAGTCATTCATTCATTCAGTCAGCCAGCCATTCAGTCAACCAGCTAGTCATTCATTCAGTCAGTCAGCCAGCCATTCAGTCAGCCAGCTAGTCATTCATTCAGTCAGTCAGCCAGCCAGTTAGCCAGCCATTCAGTCAGCCATCTAGTCATTCATTCAGTCAGTCAGCCAGCCATTCAGTCAGCCAGCTAGTCATTCATTCAGTCAGTCAGCCAGCCAGTTAGCCAGCCATTCAGTCAGCCAGCTAGTCATTCATTCATTCAGTCAGCCAGCCAGTTAGCCAGCCATTCAGTCAACCAGCTAGTCATTCATTCATTCAGTCAGCCAGCCAGTTAGCCAGCCATTCAGTCAGCCAGCTAGTCATTCATTCAGTCAGTCAGCCAGCCATTCAGTCAGCCAGCTAGTCATTCATTCAGTCAGCCAGCCAGTTAGCCAGCCATTCAGTCAGCCAGCTAGTCATTCATTCAGTCAGTCAGCCAGCCAGTTAGCCAGCCATTCAGTCAGCCATCTAGTCATTCATTCAGTCAGTCAGCCAGCCATTCAGTCAGCCAGCTAGTCATTCATTCAGTCAGTCAGCCAGCCAGTTAGCCAGCCATTCAGTCAGCCAGC
>NW_027213491.1:32500-40000 GCF_042767895.1 Penaeus vannamei | reverse complement strand
AGAGAAATTGGGAACAATTGTGTTTTTCGCAAGTAAGAAAGAAGATAACGAAGGTCATCAGAATATTGCTTTTATACATTTAACGTTTTTTTATCATTGATCCTCCAAGACTTTGTACTCTCTTTCCCAAATGAGATGAAGTTATGATTCACTCCAATTATTTTCCGCTGTTTCCAGATCTATGATAACTACTACTGTATTTCATAAATATGATTTTATGCCTGTATTCTGGTAGCCACCAACCCAGAGTGAAGTTTGAAGGGTTAAGCCCAAGAGGACCCCACAAGTGAATGTTGGGTCCTGCAGCCTGCTGCCCCACTGTATATGGGGCAGCATCTGCAGGAGTAGCAGAGGTGGCATCCACCCAGAGTAACTGACTGAGACTAATCTTCAGGTGGGACATCAGGGTGGGGGCTTGGAACGTCTGTTCATTGTGTCAAGATGATTGGTTGTCACTACTGTCGAGAGAAATGGGGAGTATGAGAGTTGAGGTGACTGCTCTCTTGGAGGTGAGAAGACCTGGCAGCAGCACAATAGGTATAGGTGGCTACACGTATTACTGGTCGGGTTGCAGCATTGGTCACCATCTTCCGGGAGTAGCCACAGCCATTTCCATTAGACTCAAGCCCTCGATAGTAGAGGTTATTCCGGTCAATGAGCAAATAATAGTAATTAGACTGAAGCTGGTATTAGGTTTCATGTCTCTCATTGCTGTGTACGCTGCTACTGATGTCTGTAAACTCGACTTAAAAGAGATGTTCTTTGCCAAACTTGTATTTGTGTTGGACAGTTGTCCTTGGCGAAGTATTCATATTGTTTTTGGTGACTTCAGTGTGGTATCTGGCTGTGATCGAGCTGGCTATGAGATGTCTGCCTGTCCCCATGGTTCGGGAGCTGATACCAGTAGCGAAAATGGCCTCCTTTTCCAGGACTTTGGAAGGTCCCAGAAATTGAAGATTTTTGGCTCCTGGCACTAGTACTCAGACCCACATTATTGAATGTGGTACTGCAATGCGGGAAATGCAGCCAAGGAGATCGACCACATCGTCTTTAGCACTTGTTGGAGGATCATCCAGAACTGCAGGGTGTATAGATGAGCCGAGTTCTGTGGTACTGACCATAGATTAGTTGTGGCTACCCTCCTGGTCAACTTTAAAACTCCCCAGATGTCCAATGACCACTGTAGGGTGATTCATTTGGACAGGCTGAAGTTGGGGGAGTGTGCCCATGGGTTTACTGAGGCAGTTTCTGGTCGTTTCATAGTGCTCGAGAATCTGACAGACCCTGTACTTCTGTAGGACTTCAAGCCCGAAATGCTTGATGCACCTAAAGAATTGATTGGTGAACATCCAAGAGCAATACAGAATTTTATCTTGCAGGAGACACTGGAAGCCACATATGCTTGTTGTGTGGCTTGTTTGACAGAGGATTGGGATTTGCACCATTCTTAGGTGCGCAGAACTCGGTCACTGTTGTTAAAGGACAAGGAACAGTTTTGTGGAATCTTGCAGAGGAAGTCAAAGGCCATTTTTTTTAGTAAATAACCTTCGCCTTGCATACCAGGCCCTGAGAAACCTGAACTTTAAGCCCTCTTCACAGGTGATTGCAGTTCACTTAGTAAGTGGCCAGATATTCTCAGATCCTGTTGTGGTGTGAGAGTGTTGGGCTGAGTATTATGAGCAATTGTTCCAGGTCAGGATAATCCATCAACAGTTAACTTGGATGCAGGTTGTGCAGAGATTCCGCTGCTAGACCCACACCCTCCCTAACTGAAGTTATAGGGGCGATCTCCAAGCTGAAGAGTGGTAAAGGAGTGGGTATCTGCGGCATCCCAGCTGGACTGTTAAAGGCTGGTGTTGAGCCTATGGTGCAGGGGTTGCATGCTGTCCTGGCTGCCATCTGGCAGTCTGGTATTGTTCCCCCTGACCTGTTGAGGGGTGTGGTCATCCCTCTCTGGAAGGGGAAGGGGGATTGGTGGGACTGCAGTAATCACTGTGGCATCACGCTGCTCTGTATACCAGGCAAGGTTCTCACCCACATCCTTCTAAAACATGTCAGAGACCACCTGCTGAGGCATCAGAGGCTGGAGCAATCTGGATCCACAAAAGACTATCATGGCGTTTTGAGTTACTGTATAACCCCGCTGTGAGATTGGGCGTGGGCTGCTTGCAGCCCATATTGACCTTAAGAAGGCATTTGGTACGGTGCATCGGGAAACACTATGGGAAATCCTAAGATTGAGAGGAATTCCAACAAGGATTATTGGACTAATAGGAAGATTGTATACAATTACTGTGAACAATGAAGGTAAAAAAGTTGGGTTAAATGTGAATCTTAAAAAGACCAAATCAATGCATGCATGAAAACTTTGAGGTAGAGGTGGAAAATGACTCAATTGGAGTAGTTGACCATTATATCTACCCAGGACAACAGGTAACAACAGACTCATCAAAAGATCAGGAAATAAAGAAAAGAATCACACTAGGATGGCTAGCTTTCGGGAGAGCAAGTGTAGTGTTCCAGTCAGAAAAAATGCCAATTATTCTAAAAAGGAAGGTTTACTATCAGTGCATCTCGCCAACAGTAACATGTGGAACCTAACAAAGAAGATGGCCTTAAAATTACAAACCATGCAATGTGCACATCAAAGGATTATGTTAAACATAACATGGTGAGACAGAAAAACAGCCAAGTGGATTAGAGAAAAAAACCGGAGTGAGAGATACCCTGGAGGATATAGCAAAACTAAAATGGAATTGGGCTGGTTACGTTGCAAGACAAGATAACTGCTGGACAATACGACTGACATGTTGGATTCCAAGGGAATATAAAAAAAAAGTAGAGGACGTTAAAAGATCAGATGGTGAGATGACTTGGAAAAATTTAAAAATCAAAGGAGTTGTAGAGCTAAAGATCGAATTGAATGGAAGGAGTTGGGAAAGGCCTACATCCAACAATGGATACCAAACGGCTGAAGATGAGGATGATACTGGTACTGACAGTGCTTGGTCGGTATGTGCTTGCGGCGAGGACATTGAAGTCACAGAGCTTTACATACCTTGGTAGTGTCTTCAAGACCCTGATATTACCAGTTTTACTGTACAGTAGTGAAACCCATGGCATTATCCTGCGCCTTGGAGTCTTATCTTGATACCTTTAGTAATAGCTCCTTTGTACGAGACAACCCTGGGTGGAGGAGGCCTGTGGGAGGACCTAGGAAGTGGCTTGGGCCGATCGATCAAACCTGTCGTGAGAAGCTTGAGATGGGCCGAGTTCCTTGCCATGAGGGACCCTTAGAGGTGGAAACGAAGGGTGGATACAGCTGTGCGCCCCCGTCGGCATTAGCTCCCCGATAATGATGATCAGGTTTCTACCCTTCCCTTTTACTTTTTAGATTAGTTTACATGCGCTAATGTATACTTATTTTTTGCTACTATTATTTTTATTATTTTTATTCTCATTATTGTTTAAATATTATTCTATCATTATTATTATTGCTATCATCATTATTGTCATCATTATTATTCTATTAAAGCGACACATTCCTTTACGTAACTTCATTATTTTTTTTCCTTTCGGTTACTACCTCAACCCTAAGCCGATGGATTACCTTTATTAATTCTGAAAAGTGATTCGCTTTACACTGCGCTACATTAGCAATTAAAGCGTCTTTGACTACCTTGTTTTCGATATTTTGAATGTCTTGGTCTTAAACGTTACTGGTATTATTATTATTATTGGCATCATCATCGTTGTATTCATACCATTATCACTGCTGGTATTATTGGTGTTATCATTATTATTATAATTATCATTATTGTTATTTTATTTCTATAATTACTTTTATTGTTATTATCGTTATTATTTTTTTGTATCATTATGATTACTTTTATCATCATTATTGTTATCATTTATTATTCTATTATCATTATCAATATTATCATTCTTCTTATCAATTATAATTATCATAATTATTATCATGTTGGTGTTGTTGCTGTTATCATCATCATCATCATTAATATGTTTATTGTTATTACTACTACTACTAGTATTGTTATTATCATTATCATTATTATGGCTATTACATCATTATTGTTATCATTACTATTATTATTGTTAGCATCATAATCATCATCATTATTTTTATTATTACTATTGTAGCATTAGTGTTATCTCTATTATCATTAACGTTATATATATATATATATATATATATATATATATATATATATATTTACTATTATTATTATCATTATCATCATCATCCCATGGTTATTATCATCATTATTATCTTTATCTTTACTTTATAATTACAGTAGTAATTATCGCGGGCTACAGCAGTTTAAGGATGAAAGTGGGATATTTGCATGTTTTTTTTTTATATAAAACCCATGATTTAACATGTGTTTTCTGGACTGCTTTTCTGCATTTTCAAAAACTTTCCTTCGTTATTTATATTATGTTTTTCAATACCGTCATTGATTTGAAAGAATAACGGCATTCCTATTTTGTTGTCGTTTAATCTATCTTACCTTATTGTGTTTACTTTAGGCTATTACTCTCTTTGCAAACTTGTCTCTGGTGATTGTGATACCTTTATTACCCTTATTGGTCATAACAGTTTTATATGAAAAGAGAAAGCGAGCATTGATATAACTGTAATTACTTCAAATAGATAATAGCAGCTTCAATATCCAATAAGGGAAATGTAAGTAATTACGGTGCAATAGTGAATATATATGTATGTATATATGTGTACACACACACACACATACACACACACACACACACACACACACACACACACACACACACACACACACACACACACACACACACACACATATATATATATATATATATAGAGAGAGAGAGAGAGAGAGAGAGAGAGAGAGAGAGAGAGAGAGAGAGAGAGAGAGAGAGAGAGAGAGAGAGAGAGAGAGAAAGAGGGGGGAAGAGAGAGAAAATGAGAGAGAGAGAGAGAGAGAGAGAGAGAGAGAGAGAGAGAGAGAGAGAGAGAGAGAGAGAGAGAGAGAGAGAGAGAGAGAGAGAGAGAGAGAGACGTGAGCAGTGCAAGAGCAGCAACCCCTCAACGCGCCTCTCTCGAAACAAGAACCAACATGTCCAAACATCCACACGAATCATCAAACACTCGAATTCGAAATCATAAAACTGAATTTTGAAATGGCTAAACGTGACGCAAACATTTTTTGATTTTCAATCACCAGTGTCGTCCATATACACCGCGAGGATTCAGGTAAAATGGCTCGATTTTTTGTCCTCACGCACCCCCCCCCCCTTTCTCTCTCTTCACATCTTGAAGACTCTTCGGGTATAATGAGTTATCTCTTTGCCGTCACGGAAAAAGAGTCGATCTGAAAAATGTGAACAGTCGAAAATGTATGTTGAAGCATCTGCTCATAATAGTGAAGTATTTTGCAATAGCAATGTGGTGGCATGGCGTTGGCGGGAGTAAAATCGAGTGGTACTTCAACGGATCTGTTTTTCATCATTGTTAATTGAAAAAGGAAACCTTTTGGTCCGGAGGGTAATGTGGATTTCCAAACATACATATAGACATGCGCCTGCAAACACACGCATTAAACATTTTAAGCGTTCGTATTTATTGTAGTCTGCACTTTAGCGTGAAGATAATAAGATAGATAGGAATGAACAAGTAAAATAATAGTGATAAGAATGATTATGGTATTAACAATACCTATAATGCATGTAATAATAGGAAAATAGTAATTCAAATAATGAAAAAAGAAAACAATAACAACGTTGATAAAAGTAATGATAATAACGATAAGGATGACAATGATAACACTAACAGTAATAATGATAACAAAAATAATAGCAATAATGAAAAGAAAATCTTACTTATGATAATGATTGTAATAATGAGGATGACAGCAATTATAATTATAAACATAATAATGATAATGATAATGAGAATAATGATAAAGATAATAAGGAAGAGAATAATAATAACAACGACAACAACACTAAAAGTTACAATAATAATAACAATAATGAACAATAGAAATGATAATTATTATATTGATAAAATATTGGTAATGAAAATGATGATAACAGTAATGACAATAATGATAATGATAATAATGAAAAGAATATTGTTTATGATGATATTGGTAATAATGATAATAGAATAACAATAATAAAAATGATGATAATTACAATGATAATAGTGATGATAATGATAATGATAATAATAATAACAATAACAATAATGATTATGATGACAGTAATAATAACTATAACAATAATTATGATGATAATAGTGATAATGATAGTAATAATAACAATAATGATGATAATAAGAATGATAAGGATAATGATAACAATAATAATAATATTAATAATAGTGATGATACTAGTAATCATGATTACAATGCTAACATGAGCAATAATAACAAAATAGTAATAATGATGATAATGATTATATCATAATGATATTAATACTTATAGACTAATGACAATACTAATAGTAATAATGATAATTATAATAATGATAATGACAATTATGATAATAACAATGATGATAATGATAATGACAATGATCATAATAATAATGATAATGATAATAGTAATGATAGCAACGATAGTGTTAACAATAATGATTATAATAATAATGATAATGATAGTGATAATAAATAATAATAATAATAAATAATATTGATAAAATAATAATAATAATAATAATAATAATAATAATAATAATAATAATAATATTGATAATAATAAATGGTGATGATGATGATAATAATAATAAATAATAATAATAATAATAACAATAGTAATAATAATAATGATAATAATAATAATGATAATAATAATAATAATAATAATAATAATAATAATAATAATAATAATAATAATAATAATAATAATAATAATAATAATAAAGATACTACTACTAATAATAATAATGACGATGATAATGTTAATGATGATGATAATGGTAATAATAATAAGGATGAAAATAATAATAATAATAATGATATTGATGACAATAATGACAATGATAATAATAAGGATAATGATAATTACAATGAATGAAAATGATAAGGATAATAATGAGACAATAATGATAATAATAATAACAATAATGATAATAATAATGATTATAATTTTAATTATTATGATACTAACAATATAAATGATAATATAACTAATAGTAATAGCAATAATAATAATAATAATAATAATAATAATAATAATAATAATAATAATAATAATAATAATAATAATAATAATAATAGTAACAATTATTACTATTGTTATGATCAGTATCATAATTATTAATCCCATGATGATTCTAATAATAAAGGTGATAATAATGGCAAAGGCAAGGATCATAAATACTCCTTTCTCTGTCTGTGCTCCTCCTCGTCCTCCTCCCTCTTCCTATCCTCATTAGTTGCTTCTTGGGGATGTGGATGGTTTCCTCTCGCCTAAACCTTCGGCGGGAACAAG
>NW_027213491.1:15000-17500 GCF_042767895.1 Penaeus vannamei | reverse complement strand
TATATATATTTTTTTTTTTTTTTTTTTTTTTTTTTTTTTTTTTAATGCCAAAATAGGTAAAAGGACAGAAGGCGAAACCGTACGAGGGAACTACGGAATAGGCCACAAATGAGAGGGAACAAGTGCTAGTCGATTTTGCGGAGGCTCGATCGCTTCATATCATGAATACATTTTTCGAAAATAAGACTAGAACGGAAGTGGACATGAAATTAATAAAGTAAATGTTGGCAGCGACCATAGAATGGCCAGATGCGAAATTAAACTATACAGAAGGGAAAGGAAATTCATACGCAAACCGCAGCCAAACTTAGCGAACTTGAAGATCAGAGCGACAGAATTCAGCCTTAACACCCAAAACAGACATTCACTTCTCGGCGACGAAGATCTCAACATTGACCAAATCAACAAACAGTTCACTGAAATAAAAAAGGAGGCTCCACTTGGTGGTAAGAACGTCAATCAAAGCTCCAGCAAGCTCTCGGTAGAAACTAAGCAGCTGATGCAAAAACGTAGGGCCATGAAAGTATCGTCAACAGGGACAAGATAGAATTAGCTGAACTAACAAAGACCATAAATAAAAAGAAGAGGGAAGATGTACGGAAATTCAATACTCAAATGATAAATGAAGCAGTAATTTCGGGTACCAGCATGAAAGCAACTAAAATGAGACTAGGAATAGGGAGAAATCAAATGTATGCATTAAAGAAACCAGACGGAGAAGTGACATATAACATAAATGAAATTATAAGAGTAGTGGAAGACTAGTGGGATCTATACAACTCAAATGAACAGCTGCAGATAGAAGTAAACGCGGTAACTAACATACCTAATATCACAAAAGAAATAAAAAGAGCGCTTAAAGGTATGAAGAGAGGGAAAACACCAGGTGAAGACGGAATTGGTATAGACCTTATATTAGATGCAGCAGAAATTGCAACGGTGAAACTAGCCAATCTTTTTAATAAATTCCTTCACAACGGAAAAACTCCGATAGCCAGGAAAAATGCATCACATATTTAGGTACATAAAAAAGGAGATAAACAGGATTTTAAAAACTACCGACACATAAGCCTCCTCTCAATTACGTAGTGGTCTCTCAACAACAGATCACATCCACACACCCCCAAATAAGAGAAAAATCAACGAATATAGGAAACCCCTGTGTATGACATTCATCTATTATGAAAAGGCATTTGACTCTGTACATATACCAGCAGCATTAGGTGCTATTCTACAACAGGGGGTAGAGGAGGTATATTGTAAAACATTGGAAGATATATACAAATCTGGGACAGCAACCATCAAGCTCCACGCGGAAACCGATAAAATACCAATTAAAAAAGGCGTTAGACTATTTACAGCCTGCCTCGAAGAAATATTCAAGAAACCAGAATGAGAAGGGAAGGGTGTCAAAATAGGAGACGAATAGCTAAGCAAAGTTATATATATATATATATATATATATATATATATATATATATATATATATATATATATATGTATGTATGGGTTGGTGCTTCATGCGCAGGGTGGTGTGAAGCGATGGTGTGGTAGTCTAGTTAGTATTAAGAGCTTGCATCTCTTCTCGCTTACAGCTGCCACCACCGGCTAACCTAGTGTGAAAAAGGGAGCAGCACTGCATAAGCTTACCCTGTCAGTGCATAGCCTCTCCATCATCGAGACCCTGCAGTGCCTCCTTGTGGCCTCCCATGGAAACTGTATACCTTGCGGTTCCAGGCTAAACTGTGGGGGATCTTGGAGCAGCAGGAGGCCCTAGAGGTACAGGGCATGGCCCACCGGCGTGTGGACACGCCCTGGCCCTGTACCAACTCCTGCTCCTAGGCCCCCTGGGGTTAACAGGAGGCTCGGGGGAGGTGAGCCTTATCAGTCCTCCACCCCTCAGATAAAAAACCCTTCGGCAGTGACAAATATATATGGTAATGCTGGGAGGAGGGGAACTGCTCCTCCCACCCAGCAAGAGAGGTGGGCTGTGGATCCTGCTTGGAGGGCGACTTCCTGGACGCAGGTCGGGAGCGAGAACTACTCGTCCTGCCTGCGTTTTGGTAGACGCCAGCCCGGAGTGAAGCTTACGGGGGAAAGCCTTCGGGAGCCCTGTAGGCGGATGATGGGTTCCACAGCCTACCATCCCCTTATATGTAGAGCAGGGTTGGCGGGGGTTGCAGAGGTGGCGTCCACCCGGAGCGACTGTCCGAGGCTAAACCTCAGGTGGGGAGTCAGGGTGGGGGCTTGGAACGTCCGTTCATTGCGTCAGGATGACTGGTTGCCTTTGCTGTCGAGGGAACTGGGGAGGCTGAGAGTGGAGGTGGCTGCTCTCTCGGAGGTGAGAATACCTGGCAGCGGAACGATCAGTGTAGGTGGCTACACCTACTACTGGTCAGGCCGCAGTGACGGTCACCATCTCCAGGGAGTAGCCATGGCCATCTCCAGCAGACTCCAGCCCTCGGTAATAGAGGTTACTCCAGTCGATGAGCGTATAATG
>NW_027213489.1:12500-15000 GCF_042767895.1 Penaeus vannamei | reverse complement strand
GAATATGAGTATAATGATAAATAATATTATTATTAGTTGCAGTATTATCATTATCGTAATAACGATAATGATATTTACGATTGTTATCATTATTACTATTATTATCATCATTATTATCAATCTTGTTATTATTATCAATCTTGTTATTATTATCCTTATTGTTATAGTTATTACTATCATTATCGTTATTGTCATTATCATTAATGTTATTGCCATCATTGATATCATTATCATGATTATTATTATCATTATCATTATTATCATTATCGTTATTATTATTAACATTATTATCATTATCATCATTATTGCTAATATCATTATTATCATTATCATCATTATCATTGTTATCATCATCTTTTTATTATCATCATTATCATCATCTTTTTATTATCATCATTGTTATCATTAATATTATTATCATTATATGTATCGCAATTATTATCATAATGGCATTGACAGTGATGATAATGATAATGATGATAATGATAACAATAACAATAATAATGATAATAGTATTATGATTATTGTTACTCACTGTTATCATTATCATCTTTATCATCATTATTATTACTATAACTGTTATTATGCCCCATCGTTATTATCATTATTACCATTATTATCCTTATTATTGCTATTACTATCATTATCTTTATCACTATTATTACCATCATTATCATTATTATTGCTATTACTATCATTATCTTTATCACTATTATTATCATCATTATTATTATTGTTTTTGTTACTATTAACTTGTTATTATCATTATCATCATTACAATTATCATCATTATTCTTATTACAAATCATTATTATTACTATTATTACTATCATCATTATTATCATTATCATTATTTTCATTATTATTATCAATATCATCATTATTACTACCATTACTATTATCATTGTCATTGTTATTATCATTATTATCATTATCATCATTACTGCTGTTGTTATTAAAGTTTATGTTATTATTATTATCATTATTATTGTCTCTTCTCTTTCTAATTGCTATCGCTATTTTCCCTTATTACTCTCTTTCACTTGTCCTTTTCATGATTAATAATTTCCCTTTTTTCTTATTTCCTTTTTTCCTCTCATGGTTTTCACTTTTCTTCTTTTCCCATTTCTCCTCTCTTTTTTCCTATCATGGTTATCGCGTCTCTTTCCTCTTCTCTTTTACATCTCAAGGTTATCGCTTTCTTTTTTACTTCTTCTCCTCTGTTCGATTCCTTATGGTTCTCTTTCTTTCCATTTTCCTTGTGATTATCGCTCCTTCCATTTCCTCCTCTCTCTTCCCCTCGTGGTTATCGCTTTTCTTCTTTCCCCTCTTTCTCTCTCTCTCTATCTCCCTCTCACGTCCCCTCTATTCCCCGCCTCCTCTTTGATATTAAGCTTTAGTGGTCTTTTTCCTTTCCTGTCTTTCGCTCCCCAGACCCTTCCCTTTCACGGTCTCTTTCTCTCGTTGCTATTCCTATTTTTTCTCCTTCCCCTCCCTTGTCGCCCCTTCCCTTCTCTCGAATCCCCACCCACCCCCCTTCTTCTCTCCTACGACCCCCTTCTTCTCTCCTACGACCCCTTCTCTCATGCCCCCGTCCAACCCCATCAAACCCCTCCCTTCCCTGTCTCCCTTCTCTCCCCTCTTACCCTGCACTCCAACCTCCCTCTCGCCTCCTGCCCCCACTATAACCTCCCCAACACCCCCATCCCCCACCACAACCTCCTCAACACTCCCACGACCACCGCCTAGGATTCCCCAACACCCACACCAAAACTTCTCCAATGCCTTCACCATAACCTCGCCAACACCCCCACCATTGCTCCCCACCCCCCACCCCCACAACGACCTCTCCAACAGTCTTTCCTAACCCCAATTTACATCCGTTTTGCGACGGAGTTTCCCTTAACGACCTGAACGCGTCTTGGAGGGTTGGGGGAAGGGGTTGAGGAGGGAGAAGGGAGGCAGGAGAGGAAGAGGTAGAGTGAAGGGGAAGGGGTTGAGGAGGGGGGAGGCAGGAGAGGAAGAGGGAGAGTGAAGGGGAAGGGGTTGAGGAGGGGGGAGGCAGGAGAGGAAGAGGGAGAGTGAAGGGGAAAGGGTTGAGGAGGGGGGAGGCAGGAGAGGAAGAGGGAGAGTGAAGGGGAAGGGGTTGAGGAGGGGGGAGGCAGGAGAGGAAGAGGGAGAGTGAAGGGGAAGGGGTTGAGGAGGGGGGAGGCAGGAGAGGAAAAGGGAGAGTGAAGGGGAAGGGGTTGAGGAGGGGGGAGGCAGGAGAGGAAGAGGGAGAGTGAAAGGGAAGGGGTTGAGGAGGGGGGAGGCAGGAGAGGAAAAGGGAGAGTGAAGGGGAAGGGGATGAGGAGGGGGGAGGCAGGAGAAGAAGAGGGAGAGTGAAGGGGAAGGGGTTGAGGAGGGGGGAGGCAGGAGAGGAAGAGGGAGAGTGAAGGGGAAGGGGTTGAGGAGGGAGGAGGCAGGAGAGGAAGAGGGAGAGTGAAGGGGAAGGGGTTGA
>NW_027213488.1:17500-21085 GCF_042767895.1 Penaeus vannamei | reverse complement strand
GTATATTGGTCCTTTTACATTGCCCCTAATTCCCTTGCTTTAATTGTCGTTCCTTTATATTAGTCGTTTTGCACAGATAATCCCGCTTTATCCTGTTTCCGATGAACAATATAATGTTTTTAATTCTTGGAATGGAAGATGAATAACAACAAAGTATTTTGGAAATCCTTGAAATTTCTCTCTCTCTCTCTCTCTCACTCTTTCGCTCTCTCTCTCTCTCTCCCCTCCCACTGTTTCATTCAATATGTATGTACGTATGCATGTATGTATGCATTTATGCACACACATATATGTTCCACATACATATGTCTACAATTCGAGAGCGCGCCAAGTGATTTTAGTTTAGTCCTTTATTTACCACCCTGGCTAACTGCACAAGCGTGGGCAAGCTGTAGTACATTTGATACATGGTCAAAGCATTATATAATAGTATTACAGAATAAATCTATATCATAAAATTATTACGGTCTAAAATATATAATTTAAAGGAAAAGAACGATCAGTAATTTATCTACTCATCTGTCAAGCCGGCATACGGCTTGGGCGTGGAAAGGCAATGTAACATTTGATATGTGGTCATGTGATACTACATTCCAAATTTAGGATATAACATAATTATATCTTCCAAGACATCAGATGATATGAAGTAGTTACATAGTTCTCCATACCTCATGCTAGGTGGTCTGAAAGGCTGTATTACATGGCACTCTGAGATATAATGTACAAGTGTTCGCTTATATTCTTCATTGCATAATTTACACTTCGTTTCTTCAACATTACAGGCTGTACTGACCTGCCAGTACAATCTATATCCCAGCCTGATTCTTGCGGTCACAATATCACACTGGCTTGTTCTTGTTTTGTATAAACCATAGATGAAAACATCTTGCATAAACCTGTCATAGTGCTTTATGCTACAGCTTTCAGGCCGTTGAGAATTAATCAAGTCAGACAAGTCCTCTTTGAAGGAAGTTTTAATTATGTGTGAAATCCTAGCAAGAGGTACTCCAAGATCTATATCAACATTTTGCTTGTCACATGCTGATTTTGCTAGGCGGTCAGCATGATCATGCCTGGGGATTCCAACATGCGATGGTATGTGACTTACTCAAATATGGATTACAAAGTCCGTAGATTTAAATTCAGATATCAAATCGGGATCAGTGTCCGGGCATTACCAGAAGTAGCATTTATATCTTAGTATATATGATAAAGTGTATATGATATAGTATGATAATATATATAGTATATATATATTAGTATCTTTACATCTCTTACTGTATATGATATAGTATGATAATCAAATATCAAATGTATTCAATTTTTTTGTTCGCTTATTTGAATAACGGCTTCTTAGTGACGTAGTTAGATGTTGATTACTTTGCCATGACCCGGGACGTTTTTCCTTATCTAAATACGTTAGTTCAGGATTGTGTGTATTACGCTAGAAATGATAGTATATGGACTGAGAATTAGTAAGTATGGTAATAGACAGGCAAGTACGTGTCTGTATATATAAACAAACCAATACACATGTAAACACATCAACATCTACACACATTCATAGATTGATAGATAAAGTGGCAGATACATAAATAGACTGATACATAAATAGACTGACAGGTAAACAGAAAAAAGAGAAACAGCCAGATAGACTGACATAGAAATATACAATAACCATAAGCACACGCCCACACACCCGCCGCCCACCACCGAGACAGAAAA
The DNA here is from genome assembly GCF_042767895.1 of Penaeus vannamei. NCBI lineage: Eukaryota > Metazoa > Arthropoda > Malacostraca > Decapoda > Penaeidae > Penaeus > Penaeus vannamei. The sequence goes on along the minus strand of NW_027213488.1, from coordinate 19,360 downwards.
AGACACCCACTGCCCCGTCTTCCTCGGCCTCTCTTCCTCCGCTTCTTAACGTCAGTTTCAGGCGATCTTATTTCACGTCCAGACCGAGCCACGCGCCGCCGACTCCTCAAATGTGTATGACACTTTCTGATCTCACTGACAGTCCTAAAGCCGCCAGCCTCTAGCGAACAGCGGGGGGAATTCCAAGTCAGCCGCGTGTGTGGGTGTGTGGGTAGGTTTGCCTTTTTTTCCCCTTTTTTCGTCTCTCGTTTCGCGTCCTGTTGGATACTCTCTGCATTTCGTTCTTTTATTATGTGTGTGGATATTTTCCCTTCTATAAGCATGTGTGTGGATATTCTCCCTCTTCCTTTCTACTAGTATGTGTGGATATTCTTTCTCTCCCTAGTTCGCATTTATGGATATTCTCCCCTATTCAACTCCTTTCATATGCATGTATGGCTATTTCAGCTCCTTTCTTTTCTTCACCCTTTCGTGTGCATATGTATACACACACACACACACACACACACACACACACACACACACACACACACACACACACACACACACACACACACACACACACACACACACATATATATATATATATATATATATATATATATATATATATATATATATATATATATATATATATATATATATATATGTGGATTATCTTCCCCTCAGTCTGCCTCTCCTTTCATGTCCATGTGCGGTTATCCTCCTCCTCCTTTCCTCTGCTTTCCCGCTTGGCCATTTTCCATTCGATGAGCGCTGCCAAGTCGATGAAAGCGTATAAACGTCATGTATCCGAGAAGCGAAGTTGGTTTTGGCGAGATCGTCATGTTAAAGCCACAGGGTATATATAGAGAGATCGTTCCTGCGTCTGTCCATTGATAATCTGCTTGGGAGCGAGGTCTTATGAGGGACGGGGGTGGAGGGGGGTGGGGGTGGGGGTATTCGAGGTTGGGTGGGTTGGTAAGGAGGGAAGGTGGGTGGGTAGGGTGTAGGGGTGGGTAGGGGGTCTAGGTGGTTAAGGAGTGAAGATGGGTGGTCAGGGAGTTAGGGTGGGTGGGTTGGTAGGTAGAATGTGAGGATGGGTGGGTAAGGAGTCATGGTATGTGGATGCGTGCTTATGAAGTCTGGTGGATGGATATTGGATTTTGTGCAAGGTACTTCTAAGACAGGTAGCACCACTGTCTTGATAAAAATCCTAATTAACAACTGCCGAAATAAGCCCAGCCTCTTTGCCGTTAGTTATTGCAAATATCAACAATATTTCTTATTTCTTTGTGTTTTCTTGGTTTCTTTTTCGATATTTGTTTTACCATTGGAATCACCGAACTACTTTCAAAGAAAAGATCCTGAAAGAAAATCGTTACAAAAACATATTGCACAGATTGACTGGGGCGTAAATGGGGCGGAGCTAAATGACGTAATCCCGTTCAGCCAATGAGGATGCAGAGTGAGATATCAGATATAACTAAAAACATAATTATTTATATGAATTACTCGATGTAATGATAATTACCAAAACTAAAACACAAATTTTCACTCTTATCTATTAATGTTTCATAACATAAGCAGCCGTCAGAATAAGGTAAATTTCAATTTCATTTTTTCCTGTTCAATAGATTAAATCTGAATGGTGCTACAAATACGTTGGACAGTGAGTGGGTGGATAGATATGGAGAGTGGTGGGTAGAGAGTGAGTTAGGGTGGGTAGAGAGGGGGTTATGGTGGGCAGTTGGTTAGGTGGGTAGAGACAGGGTGGGTGAGTGGGTAAGGAGGTAGTGTTGGTGGATACGTCTGGATAGGTGGTTAGGGTGGATAGATAGGTGGATAGAGGGTTAAACTGAGTAGTTCGATGGAGTAGAT
>NW_027213488.1:5000-7500 GCF_042767895.1 Penaeus vannamei | reverse complement strand
CTCTCTCTTTTCCTCTCTTTCTCCTCCTCCTGCTACTAAGGCTCTTTCTCTCTCTGTCTTTCCCCCTTCTATTCTCCTTATTTTTTTCTCCCCCTCCCCCGCTCTTTCTCTTTTCTGTCTTCTCTCTTTTTTCTATCCCTCTCTTTCTTCCTCTTTCTCTTTGTATCCCTCTTCCTCCTACTCTCTCTTTCTCTCTGTTTGTCTGCCTCACTTCTCCTCCTACTCTCTCACTCCCTCCCTCCTCCTCCCCCCCTCTCTCTCTTTCTTTATCTTCTCTCCCTCCCTCCTCCTCCTCCTCCTTCCCCACCTCTCTCTTTTCTCTCTCTCCTTGCTCCTCCTTCTACTCTCTCTCTCCCTCTGTCTGTCTCCATCTTCCTTCTACTCTCTCTCTGTTTTCCTCTTCCTCCTACTCTCTCTCTCTGTCTTCCTCTTCCTCCTACTCTCTCTCTCTCTTTTTTCTCTCTCTATGAACCAGTCCACCCTTTTCCAACGAATTATCCCTCGAGTTCTCAAAATGACGTAATTTGTCTCTGTGTTGAACTTTCAGATCCAGTCATAGATATTCGAACATTCCTCCCGAACTCGCATATGGATCCCACCTGTCTGTCTGTCTGTCATGTTCCTGCTCTGTTTGTCTGTCTTAATCTCTCTATCTCTATGTTTCTTTCTTGTTCCTCCTCTCTTCCTCCCTGATTTTCTGTTAGTCTTCTCTTTTTTATTTCCTACTTCTCCACTCTCCCTGCTCTCGTTTCCTTGTCTCTTTTCATTTCTTTCCCCCCCATCTTTCTCTCCTTCTGTCTCCCTCCCTCCTTCTCCTACTCTCTCTTTCTTTTTCCCTTCTCCTCCTAGTCTCTTTCTCTCTCCCTCCTTAACTCCTCCTCCTCTCTCTCTCGTTCTTCCTCTCCCTCTTTATTCCTCTCTGGCCGTTCGTCTGTCTTTCTGCATGTGTCCTTCTATCTCCCTTCTCTTTTTTCTCTCTCGCTTGTCTAACTCATCGATATATATGATCGCGATAAGAACTTCCTTGAAAAAAGAAATTTTCTTTTTCTTTCCTTTTTTTAACATTTAAATTAGGGCCATTTCCGGACGAACGAGTCACAGTATGAATAAAAAACTTGTCAGCTCTTTTATCAGCAGATTTCTTAATGAATTTTTGACATGTTGGTGACCTTTAAAACATACTCTTTTCATTTTGCTAGTGTAGAGAAAATGTATATTCTTTCTGGCCCTAACAAAGAGAGAATACGTATTTTCATAAGTTCCCCCTTGAATAACTAGAGTTTACAATCAAATATAGGACTCCTCCTCCCAAAAAATAAAGAGAATTACATATACGTCAATTGCGCAACGAATATGAATGAAATTTCCCTATATAGAAAAAAACAAACAAAATCAGATATTTTAAAGTCACTGAATCTACCAGATTTATTCTCCATTTATATAATTATCATTATATAAAAAAGAGAGACAGTGCTTATGAAATATAAAACGTAAAAGTGAAAGAATGAATAAAAATGTTAAACCTTTACAAATGACAAAATGGATATCACAGCAAAAAAGAGAATATCAGAGTGTGTTCCGTATGCTTGCCTTCGTCTCATTCTATTAGTAAGGCTTTAAAGTAGAAGAAGAAGAAGAAGAAGAAGAAATAGAGATGAGATGTCGAAGAAGATCTTTCCAAGGCCAGGCTCTGAGTACGGCAAAGGTGGCGGGAACCCAAGGCCTGGTCAGTGATTTTGTAAAGGCCATCATATAAACCGCTGAAAAAGGTTTGATAGTCGAGCGAAAGCGGTAGCCGTGCTAGATACGGGTAATCACACAGTCTTACTATTTGCGTAGCTTTAACAGTGATTGGTTAAGCCCGCCGTATGCAAAAATGGGTTACTGAATTTGGTTATTTTCGGTGATAAAATCCCCCACCTTCAGCTCTGACTAGGGTAGGCTATTACTGACTTTGTTTCGCCTAGTAAATCGTCTTTAAAAATCACTATTTCGTCTCAAAACATGGAAATAATAGAATAAAATCACAATAAATGTCACCCATATCCCACTGTATACACGCTATAGATGAGCACCCATATCTAGCAAAAGCAACCACCTCCCTTTTCCAATGGCTTCAGCAATGGCCGTTCACAAAAAGGGACCCACTCGCTTCGCCATAGGGCCGCCTATGCCCCGCTCAGACCATGGTTCTGCTCTCCCTCCATGCATAATCTGATTATATTAATCGCTCCCCTACCTCCCTCCCCCTCAAATAAAAAAAAGAAAAAGAAAAAAGCGAGACTAAAAAAGGAAGAATCAAATATCCAACCCGCCTGCTTTTCCTCCCTCTCTGTTAAACTGTTTGAGACAATCAGATTAAACAATCCGATTAAATATAGTATTATAATTCCGTTTTCTTAATCCCTCTCTTCCCCTCCTCCCTTCTCAATAAAGCATCTAATTTGAGATAAAGATAGACAGTGACATAGATTGGTAGATAGATAGATCGATAGAGAGC
>NW_027213487.1:102500-105000 GCF_042767895.1 Penaeus vannamei | reverse complement strand
CTTCCCTTCCCCACCCTCACCTCTCCCACTTCTCCTGCCCCCTCTTACCTCCCTCTCCTTCTCCTCCTCTTCCTCCCCCTTCCCATACTCCCCCTCCCCTCCTTCCCCTTCCTCTCCTCCTCCTCCTCCTCCTCCTCCCTTCCCATATTCCCCACCCCACCTCCTCTCCTTCTCCCTCCTCTTCCTCCCCCTTCCCATACTCCCCCTCCCTCCCTCCCTCCCTCTCCTCCTCCTCCCTCCCTCCCTTCCCATATTCCCCTCCCTCTCCTCCCTCCTCCCCTTCCCCTGCCCCCCTCCCCCTCCCTCCCTCCTCCTCCTCCCACCTTCCCATATTCCCCTCCCTCTCCTCCCTCTCTTCCTCCTCCTCCCCCCCTTCCCATATTCCCCCTCCCTCTCCTCCTCCTCCTCCCTCCCTTCCCATATTCCCCTCCCTCTCCTCCTCCTCCTCTTCCCCTGCCCTCCCTCTCCTCCTCCTCCTCCTCCTCTCCCTTCCCCTGTCCCCCCTCCCCTCCCCTCCCTCCCTCTCCTCCTCCTCCCCCTTCCCATATTTTCCAAAAGCACCGCCAAAGCTTCGATGAAAAGTGACAGCGGCGGTTGAGGCAAATTGCTTCATGCTTCACGCTCGATTTTGGGATTTAGGATTTTCGATATATATTGTCTGCTCACCTGTGGAAGGTGTTGGCGAGGATTTCAATTAGTGTACAAAACACACATGTATACCTATAATTCTATGTCTAAGTGTTTGGGTGTTTCGTGGATATATATTTTCGTGTTTATGTGGATAAATACGTGTATGTGCAAATATATACAGATATACATTCATTAACATAACATAAATACATACACAAATATATCCATACATACGTACATGTACAGGTGCACACACACACACACACATGCACACACACACACACACACACACACACACTCACACACACACAAAATCTTTGAGTGTGTATACATTCGCACATGTATCTCGATCTTTCATCTACGAGGTAATTTATCATGTTATCTAATTATCCAGATCCGAATCATGATCCTAATCACAACCAATAATTTAATGGCATCTATATTGGGCTGAGACGCACCTCTGGTAGCTTTTTGAGGTATCCTGCTAACCAACCAACAAACAAACTAACTAACCAACCAGAAACATAAACAATATGGGGGAGGTCATAATAATGATGATGATAAGGATAATGATGATGATAGTAGTAATAATAAGGATGATAATGATGATTTTAATGATAATAATGAGAATGATGATAATGATGATGATGATGATAATAATAATGATGATGATGATAACAATAATAATAATAATGATAATAATGATAATGATAATAACAAGGATGATAAATACTAACAAGAGTAGGAATGACTTGGAGACCAATATACTAATAACACCAACAGCATTACCACCTCCACTAGCTCTACCTCCACTATCTACACCACCACCGCCCCCGCTAACACCACCACTCCCACCATCCCCACCACTGCCCTTACCACGACCCCCACCACACCGCCACCACCATCACTAGCGCCAACCCACTCCCGTCACCACCACCTCCACCAATTACCACGATCCCCACCACTCCCACCACCACCACCTCCACTACCACCACCGCCACCACCACACCTCCACCACGCCACCAATACAACCTCCACCACAACCACTTCCACCACCACCACCATTCGCACCACCACCACCACCTTGGCCACCTCCACCACCATCGCCCCCATCAGCATTCTCACCACCATTATCACGAACACCAACAGCAAACTGAATTCGCCAACATCCCTCCCCCCTTCCCCACCCCCCTACCCCCGTCGCCCTTGTCACACGAAGCGTATAATTTCATAAACAAACAAACAACAACAACAACAGCTTCATTGTTAGATTAATTATTCATTTCACAATATACATGAATAACATTTTTTTTCAGTAGGATACAGGACGCAAAATAAGCAAAAATGGTCCTTGTGATATAGTGCATTATGGGTTATTTTCGGAGATTTTATGAGGAAGCTAGAAAAGGACGAGGTTGAAGATAGAGAGAATAAATGAAAGGGAATGAGGAAAATCGAGAAGAAGAAATGGAAGAAGAAAAGGAGGGTAAGAATAACAATAGAAAATGAACAAAAACGAGAAAGAGAAAATAAAGAAAAATATATAGATAATAATGGACAGAATGTGAAATAATAACAATAATAATAATAATATTAATGATAATAATAGAAATAATAATGATAATATTAAAAACTATAATAACAACAACAACAATGCTATTACTACAACTATTGCTAATCATTACAATCATCATCATAAAGTTAATAATAATAATAAATGTAATAATAATTAATAATATAACAATAATAAAAAGGTACTGACAAAAATAAATGACAAAGATGATAATGATAAAGATGATGAAAACGATCACAACAGAAAACTCAAAATCATTCATGGAGAAAGAGGAAGATAAAGAAATTTATTCAATAG
>NW_027213487.1:95000-97500 GCF_042767895.1 Penaeus vannamei | reverse complement strand
CTCTCTCCCTTTCCCCTTCCACCATCTCTCCGTTTCTCCCTCTCTTCTTCTTTCCCTTTCCATCCTCTCTCTCTCTCCCTCTCTTACTCTTTCCCTCCTTCCCCTCCTCTCTCTCTCTCTCTCTCTCTTCCTCTTTCCATCCTTCCCTTCCTCCCTCTCTTCCTCTTTCCCTCCTTCCCCTCCTCTCTCTCTCTCTCTCTCCCCTCTCCATTCGGCTTCGCAAACGGTGATCATTGTTTCGAATAAATTATCCTGGGCTTCGGAACCTCGAGTCCCTGCCGGTGCGAATGAGCTGTAGAGACGTCGTCCGAAACCTGTGGAAGGTCGATGGCTTGGGCACTGGATTAAAGCTGGGACTCGAACCTCGCCTAATTCGGTCATAAATCTGTTGGACACACAGGGATTCGGAGGCGGAGATGCGCGGACGGATGGCTTGTTTATTTACGGGTGTGTCTGCGTATTCATGGCTCTCTGCTCATATTGCGGGTATATATGCTGTCTCTCTCTCTCTCTCGCGCTCTCTCTCTCGCTCTCTCTCTCTCTCGCTCTCTCGCTCTCTTTCTCTCTCTCGCTCTCTCTCTCTCGCTCGCTCGCTCTCTGTCTCTGTCTCTCTCTCGCTCGTTCTCTTCTCTCTCGCCTTCTCTCCTCTCTCTCTCGCTCTCTCTCTCTCTCTCTCTCTCTCTCTCTCTCTCTCTCTCTCTCTCTCTCTCTCTCTCTCTCTCTCTCTCTCTCTCTCTCTCTCTCTCGCTCTCTCTCTCTCTCTCTCTCTCTCTCTCTCTCTCTCTCTCTCTCTCTCTCTCTCTCTCTCTCTCTCTCTCTCTCTCTCTCTCTCTCTCTCTCTCGCTCGTTCTCTCTCTCTCTCGTCTCTCTCTCTCTCTCTCTCTCTCTCTCTCTCTCTCTCTCTCTCTCTCTCTCTCTCTCTCTCTCTCTCTCTCTCTCTCTCTCTCTCTCTCTCTCTCTCTCTCTCTCTCTCTCTCGCTCTCTCTCTCTCTCTCTCTCTCGCTCTCTCTCTCGCTCTGCCTTCTCTCTTCTCTCTCTCTCTCTCTCTCTCTCTCTTTGCTCTCTCTCTCTCTCTCTCTCTCTCTCTCTCTCTCTCTTCTCTCTCTCTCTCTCTCTCTCTCTCTCTCTCTCTCCTCTCTCTCTCTCTCGCTCTCTCTCTCTCTCTCTCGCGCGCGCGCGCTCGCTTCGCTCTCTCTCTCTCTCTCTCTCTCTCTCTCTCTCTCTCTCTCTCTCTCTCGCTCTCTCTCACTCTCTCTCTCTCTCTCTCGCTCGCTCGCTCTCTCTCTCTCTCTCTCTCTCGCTCGCTCGCTCTCTCTTTCTCTCGCTCGCTCGCTCGCTCTCTCTTTCTCTCGCTCGCTCGCTCTCTCTTTCTCTCGCTCGCTCGCTCGCTCTCTCTTTCTCTCGCTCGCTCGCTCTCTCTTTCTCTCGCTCGCTCGCTCGCTCTCTCTTTCTCTCGCTCGCTCGCTCTCTCTCTCTCTCGCTCTCTCTCTCTCTCTTAAACATATTCATAGAGTTAGAAACTCTTACACACACACATACACTCATACATACATACTCCCACGCCCACACACACATGCATGTACCCACCTCCATACATACACCCAAACCCACACCATACCAACTGCCCTCCTAACCCACCACCCCTCCCCTCTCCACCCATCCACCCATGGCCCACGCCCATCCACCCCCTCTCCACCCATCCACCCATGGCCCACACGCACTCACCAACCCACACGCCCATCCACCCACCCATCCCTCCCTACCCACCCACCCACCCATGACCCACATACACCCAACCCACACGCCCACCCACCCACCCACCCACGACCCACACCCACACCCAACCCACACGCCCATCCACCCACCCTCCCCACCCACCCACTCACCACCCACCCACGACCCACACCCAACCCACACGCCCATCCAAACCCCAACGCGATGGCACCGGCAGGCACCCTCGCTAAATGAACTGCCCTCACCTTGAACGGGCCTGGCTTTTGTGTCTCGCATATTCGAATCACATAAGTGAAATTCCAGTCGATCTGGAATATAACCCGAATAACTGGAATACATGGCTGGAATTCCTCAGACAGAGAGTGCCGTTCGGTGCATATTCATAGGGAGACGATGGCTCACCCGGCACCGTGATTATGGCACTCAGACGCTGATTGGAAACCTGGTGGCCAAGGTGAAGGGGAAAGGGAAAGGGAAAGGGAGGGAGAGAGGGAAAGGGAGGAAGAAGGGAAGGAAGGGGAATGATGGAGAGGGAAAGGAGGGAGGGGAAGAAAGAAGGGAAAGGGGGAAGGAGGGAGGAAGAGGGAAAGGGGAAAGGAAGGAGAGAGGAAAAGAGGGAGAGGGGAAAGTGGGAAGGGAGGAAGAGGGAAGGGGGAAGGGAGGGTAGGAAGATAGGGAAAAAGGGAAAGGGAGGGGAGAGAGGGAAAGAGGAAAGGGAGGAAGAGGGGAAGGAAGGGAGGACGAGGGGAAGGAAGGAGGAAGAGGA
>NW_027213487.1:65000-67500 GCF_042767895.1 Penaeus vannamei | reverse complement strand
AGCTGATCACCTGGAGGAAGATTTTAATTAAACAGGAGTCTGTGCGGACCAATAACTCCAACAGTCGCAATAAGGATGAAAATTGTAGCAGCAAAACAATCTCCTCCAACGATTATGCAAATTATCACATTCTCCCGCTTCCTGGAAGAGGAAGAGGCAGGGACGGAGAAGAGGAGAGGGGATGAATAAACAAATACATATATATATATATATATATATATATATATATATATATATATATATATATGTATGTATGTATGTATATATATATATATATATATATATATATATATATATATATATATATGTATATATATATATATATATATATATATATATATATATATATATATATATATATATATTATATATATATATATATATATGTATATATATATATATATATATATATATATATATATATATATATATATATATATGTGTATATACATATATATATATATATATATATATATATATATATATATATATATATATATATATATATATATATATATATATATATATATATACATAAATGTTCTTGTACGTGTGTGTGTTCTATAATGATAGGAATGCTAATAAAGATAATGGTGATAACGGTATCAATAATGGTGATAGTAATGATCATGATTGTGAAAAATGATCCAAGTAATAATGAGGGTCATGATAATAGTGACCGTAATAATAATGATCATAATAACAATAACAATGGCAATGATAAAGAACAACAACGATAGGAGTGATGAAATAAAGATACGAAATAAAATGGAAAAGTAATAAGACGGAATAAGAAATAGAAAAAGATGGAATTGAAAAGAAGAAGAAAAAGAAAAAAAGAAAACGAAAAAGAAATCGAGGAAAGTGATAATAGAAAAGGAAATAGAAAACGAAAAAAAAATGAAATGAAAAAGAGAACAAAGAAAGAAAGAAAGAAAGAAAGATAAAAAGATTAGCAATAGCAAAATTCCGTGAAAATAACGCCGACCCGAGACAAGGTAATCAAAGGTAACAATAACAAATGTGAGCTTCATAAAGACTTCAACCCCCTCCCCCCCCTCTCCTCAATCTCCCCCCCTCCCTCCCTCCTCCCCCCTTTCCCCATTGGATATCAGATTGAGATGTATTATTCCCCTCTCCTCCCCTGCTCCCTCACTTTCTCCTTTCCTCCCTCACTCCCTCCTTTCCTCAGTCTTTCCTTCCCTCTCTCTTTCTCTCCCTCCCTCCTTATTCTCCATCTTTCTTACTTCCCTATTTCCTTTCTTCCTTCCCTCCCTCCCTATTCTCCATCTTTCCTACCTCCCTCCCTCCCTCCCTCCTTCCCTCACTCCCTCCTTTCCTCAGTCTTTCCTTCTCTGTCTCTTTCTCTCCCTCCCTCCTTATTCTCCATCTTTCTTACTTCCCTATTTCCTTTCTTCCTTCCCTCCCTCCCTATTCTCCATCTTTCCTACCTCCCTCCTTTCCTCCCTATCTTCAGCCTTTCCTTCCCTCTCTATTTCTCTCCCTCCCTCCCTATTCTCCATCTTTCTTACCTCCCTCTTTCCTTTCTTCCTTCCCTCCCTCCCTCCTTATTCTCCATCTTTCCTACCTCCCTCTTTCTCTTCTTCCCTCCCTCCTTTCCTCCCTATCCTCAGTCTTTCCTTCTCTGTCTCTTTCCCTCCCTCCCTCCTTATTCTCCATCTTTCCTACTTCCCTCTTTCCTTTCTTCCTTCCCTTCCTCCCTCCCTATTCTCCATCTTTCCTACCTCCCTCTTTCTCTTCTTCCTTCCTCCCTTCCTCCTTATCCTCAGTCTTTCCTTCCCTCTCTCTTTCCCTCCCTCCCTCTCTATTCTCCATCTTTCCTACTTTCCTTTTTCTCTTCTTCCTTCCCTCCCTCCCTCCCTCCCTCTCTATTCTCCATCTTTCCTACCTCCCTCTTTCTCTTCTTCCTTCCCTCCCTCCCTATTCTCCATCTTTCCTACCTCCCTCTTTCCCTTCTTCCTTCCCTTCCTCCCTCCCTATCCCCCGTCTTTCCTTCCCTCCTTCACGTCTCCTCTCCTCCTCCTCTAATACCTTCTCCTCCTTCCCTCCCTCCTCTCTTCACCTCTCCTCCTCCCTCCTTCACGTCTCCACCAGCCTCTCCCCTCTTCTCCCTCACCTCTCTATCTTCTTCCTTTTCTCTTTCTACTTTCTTTCTCTTTTCTCCCTTCCTCCTTCCCTCTTGTCTTAGACCTTTGATGTTTAAATAACTGTTACCTTTTTTCTCTTAATTCTATCTTATTTTCATCTTTTTCCTTTTTTCTCCGTTTCTTTTATATTCATGCTTCTCTTGTTTTTCTTTCCTGATCCATCTCTTCTCTTTTATCTATCATTTTCCTCCTTCCCATTTCTCTTCCCTTTTTCTTCTCTTTTATCACTTCTCTCCCACGTTTTTTATGGTATTCCCCTTCTTGCCCATTTCCTCCTCTTCCTTCCTTCTTCCTTCTTCCTCCTCTTCCTATTCATCTTTCTATCTCTTCTC
>NW_027213487.1:32500-35000 GCF_042767895.1 Penaeus vannamei | reverse complement strand
GACAGTCGTCATCGCTTATCGCGTCTCACTTTCCTGAAAATGCATATGATATACGTGTATTTTTTCGCGAATTGTGATGTGGGTTTTGGGTACATTTTTCATGTTATATCAATATCAATATATATATATATATATATATATATATATATATATATATATATATATATATATATATATATATATATATATATATATATATATGTATACATATATATGTATATATATATATATATATATATATATATATATATATATATAAATATATATATATATACATGTATATATATATATATATATATATATATATATATATATATATATATATATGTATATATATATATATGTATATATATATATATATATATATATATATATATATATATATATATATATGTATATGTATATATATATATATATATATATATATATATATATATATATATATATATATATATATATTAGTATTATTTCAATATTTTTACTGTAATTGTTGATATTGTTATTGTTATTGTTATTATCATTATCGTTATCGTTACTCTTATCCTTATTTTCATCATTACTATTGTTCCTATCATTATTTTTATTATGATAATTATTTTCATTATCATCATTATTATCATTACTATTGTTACTATCATTATTTTTATTATAATAATTATTTTCATCCTTATCCTCATTACTATTGCTACTATCATTTTTTAATTATAATTATTATTTTCATCATTATCATCATAACTGTCATCATTATCATTATCATTATCTTATCATTGATATAACCATTATAATAATCATCATTAACAATTTTATTAACATTATCAGACAATATATGCATCCTTTTTATCATCATTACTATGATTGATATTATCTTCATTATTACATTATCATTGTCGTCATTATCATTTAACCATATTATCCTCAATATTATCATAATTATTATTTTTTATCATTATTGTCTTTATCATTATCATTGTCATCATCATTATTTCTATTATTACTATTATTATCATTATCATTATTATCATCATTGTTGATGTTGATATCATCATCATTATTGTCATAACTGTTATCATCATCATTATCGCTATTATTTCTGTTTCTATTCTTACCATAATCATTATGATAATGGTTAGTATCATTTCTGTGATTATTACCACCACTGTCAATTGTTTTATTGCAATTATCATTGTTATTACTATCATAATCATTTTCATTATCATCATTAGAATCATCATCATTATTATCATTATCCTTATCAATGTCATCAGTTTTATAATTACAATAATGATTATAACGTTAATAATCATCATCATGATAATAGTGATAACAATATATTTCATTATCACCATTATTATTAACATTATCACAGTTATCATTATCATTATTCCTATTATCATTGCTATAATCATCATTATTCTCATAATCATTATCATTATTTCAATTATCATTATCATTATTATCATCATCACTTTATTATTATTATAAATATCATTATTGTTATTGATATTGCTATCAATATTATCATTATCATCATTATTGTTATTATCATCATCAACATCATCATCATCATAATAATAATAATAATTATTATTATTATTATCATTATCATTATATTTTTATCATGATCATTGTTATTATTATCATAATTATCATTATCATCATTATAATTTTTATCATTATCATTACTATTATCACTATTTGTATTATTTTTTTCAATTATCATTGTTATTATTGTCATCATTATTTCCATCGTTATTATTAGTATCTTTATCATTATTATTATTATAATTATCATTATCATCACATTATTATCATTATTATTACTGATAATATTACTATCATTACCATCATTATCATTGTTGATATCTTTATCATTACTTTTACTTTTATCACTCCAATTATCATTATTATCATTATCATTATCGCTATCATTATTATCATCATTATCCTTATTATCATCATTATCATTCTTATCCTTATAATTAGCATTAGCATTCCTATCTTTATCATCATTATTGTCATTATTATGAGCATTGTTACTATTATTAGTATAAGTATTATATCTCCAGGATATATCTACCATTAACATATAAAAGTAATATACTATAAATGTCAATATCATGATAATGTTACCATTATTGTCATTATTATCATGACCATCATTGATATTTCTATTGTTATCATTGTTTTCGTTGTCATTATTTTCATTAGTATGATTATCATTATTGTTAATATTTGTATTATCATTTTCACTTTTATTATGATTATCATGATTATCATAATAATTGTCATTGTTATTATTATCATTATTACCATCATTATTATTGTCATTGTTATCATTACTATTCTTGTTATCATTTTTTTCAATAGCATTACTATTGAATATTGTTTATTATCATCATTATTGTTGATATTGCCATCATCATTATCATCATTATTATTTGCATTGTTATTATCATGCAGTGTCCTCTTCCCCCCAAGAGAGAGAGAGAAAGAGAGAGAG
>NW_027213487.1:20000-27500 GCF_042767895.1 Penaeus vannamei | reverse complement strand
ATCCCGTACCCTTCCTGACCCCTCTAGCAGGATTTATACACTTGTCTCTCGTAACAAACCTGTCCTATTAGCTTCTCGATAGGATAGCTGCGGGTAGAGAGCTTCCTGTTGCTTTCTTGGCTATGCCCGGGTTAGAGAGTCGGTCAGAGGGGCTATAACAGGAGATAATGGTCGTTATATCAAAGTCTCGGTGGGGTGTCACTGCCTTGTTCTCCATTTTGGAAAACGGAGGGCGAGGAAAGAGAAAATGGGAAGCGGAGGAGAGGGAGAGGGAGAGAGAGAGAGAGAGAGAGAGGGAGAAGGAGGGAGGGAGAGGGAGAGAGAGAGGGAGAAGGAGGGAGGGAGGGAGAAAGAGAGAGAGAGAGAGAGAGAGAGAAGAGAGAGAGAGAGAGAGAGAGAGAGAGAGAGAGAGGAAAGAGAGAGAGGAAAGAGAGAGAGAGAGAGAGAAAGAGAGAGACAGAGAGACAAAGAAAGAGAGAGAAAGAAAGAAAGAGAGAGAGAGAGAGACAAAGAAAGAAAGAGAGACAGACACAGAGAGAGAGAAAGGAGAAAGAGAGAAAACAACAGTCAGTAACAATTAGAATGGCAATAAACACCAGTAAAGAAAATTAAATCAAATACCATTTTTACGCACGTGATCTACTTACCTAAGCAATCGTAACAGGCGTGTCCGGTTTACAGTAATAACTTATTTTAACAACTAATCAACCTTTTCAAATCTCTATTACTCACTCGGGTTTAACCAGAAGTAAATAATTCCAAAATATGCGATATTAATTGTAGATTTAAAAAGAGGGTAAATTTAACGTGTACATTGAGTTGTGTTGTATGAATTATGAAATTGTTATTATTTTTGTTATTACGATTACTTTTTTTCAATATTTTTATCATCATATTCATCTTCATCGTCATCATCATTATTATCATCATTATCATTATCATCTTCTTCTTCATTTTCTTCATCATCGTCATCATCATCATCATCACCATCATCGTCATCATGATAGAAATAATGACAATAAAAGTAATATCATAAACCACAAATACCAGCGGAGTTATTAGGAATCACTACTAATTTTACTTATATTATAAAAGTATGAGCAATAAGAGTAAAATAAGGAACCACATCATAATCATAATAGTTTTTTTTTATTTTTTATAAGTGAGGTTAGCTTAGATCAAGTTAGGTAAGTTTAAGTGATTAAAGAGAGAGAGAGAGAGAGAGAGAGAGAGAGAGAGAGAGAGAGAGAGAGAGAGAGAGAGAGAGAGAGAGAGAGAGAGAGATACATAGATACATAGATAGATAGATAGAGAGGGGAGATAGATAGATAGATAGACAGAGAAAGAGTGAGGGGGAGGGGAAGAGATAGAGTAAGAGAGAGAAAGAAAGTTGAAAGATGAGGTTGATTAAGATTAGGTTGGTAGAATTAAGATTTAATTGAATTAAATTCACACATTAAAATATTGTGAAGGTAATGGCTTCGGTTAGCTAAAGTAAGGTTAAGTTAGGTTAGATTATAGTGGTTTAGATTAGGTTGAATTAGTTAGGTTAAGTTAATTTACGTCAGCTTTATTAATCAGCTTAATCAGTCTCAACCCTTTTAATGATCTAATTTAATAACCTTTAAGCTCTGAAGGTTGGATTAGGTTAGATTAATTTAGGTTAGATTAGGTTAAGCTGGGAAGGTTATTGAATCAGATCATTAAATAGGTAAAAAATTATTAAGCTGATTAATAAAGCTAACATTAACCAACTTAACCCAATCTAAACCAAACTAAACCAATGTAACCCAACCTAACCTAACAAATTCAGCCTATTTTAAACCCAACTAATCCAACCTAGCCTAACTTAACCTATTCTAAACCCAGCTTGACCTAATCTAATCCTAACTAAATCAATATAACCCAACCTAACCTAACTTAACCTATTCTAAACCCAACTTAACCTAATCTAATCCCAACTAAATCAATATAACCCAACCTAACCCAACATAACCTAACTTATTCAACCTAAATCTAAACCCAAATAATCCAACCTAACCTAACTTAACCTAACTTTAGCCAACCGAAGAGACATACCTTCACAAAATATTTTACTGTGCGATTTTACTTTGGAAAAAGAAAAGAAAAGAAAAAATATACCTTTAAAAGTACTGTATTACCTTGGGGATTCGCTGTCAGGACTCTGAAATGATTAGTAAAAATGTGAATCACTTGTATTTTTTGGGTAATAGTTGGTCGGAAATAACTTTATGGGCATAGCATTAGTACTGTCATTTTATACTGACAGACAGAGAGAAAGTTTTAAGAGTTGTTGGTTATGTGTAACTGAATTTGTGTCGAAAAAAGAAACAGAAAATTAAAAAAGAAAGAAAGAAAGAAAGAAAAAAAAACGTAATATTTTAATTATTGTCATAACCGCTGATTCGTTATCTTTCTTTCTTTCTATCTCTCTTCTTTCATTTTTGTCTCTTGTCTTTTCTCTATCATTCATTTATCTATTTGTGCGTTTATTCTCTTTTATTCAATTCGCTTACCTACCTTGTTTATCATCTTGTTCTTCTTTCTCGTCTTTCTCTCTTCGTTTCCCATCTACCATCTGTTTCGAAGTCCTTGTCAGAGAATCGCCATTATCCTTTATTTTTTCTTCTTATTTTTCGTTTGGTCTTTTAATGAGTGTGTATTTTTCCGTTAGTTGCCTGTCTGTCTGTCTGTCTGTCTGTCTCTCTCTCTCTCTCTCTCTCTCTCTCTCTCTCTCTCTCTCTCTCTCTCTCTCTCTCTCTCTCTCTCTTTCTCTCTCTCTCTCTCTCTCTCTCTCTCTCTCTCTCTCTCTCTCTCTCTCTCTCTGTCTCCCTCCCTCTGTCTGTCTGTCTGTCCGCCTGTCTGCCTGTCTGCCTGTCTGTCTGTCTGTCTGTCTGTCTCTCTCTCTCCCTTCCTTCCTACTCTCAAATCACTCCCCCCTCTCTCTCTCTCTCTCTCAATCTCCCAATCAATATCTCTCTCTCTCCCAGTCCCTAATCTCAACCCCTCTCTCCCTAATCCATCTTTTTTCCCCCAAACCCTCAAATTCAAATCCTCAATCGTATTCACTTGCCCATTAGATTCCCTTCCCTTATCCCTAATCCGAATCCCTTTCTTCCCCTAATCCCCAATCTAACCTTGCTTTCTTCCCTAATCCCTTCCTCCCCTAATCCCCAATCTAACCTTCCTTTCTTCACTAATCCCTTCCTCCCCTATTCCCCAATCTAACCTTCCTTTCTTCCGTAATCCCCAATCTAACCTTCCTTTCTTCCCTAATCCCTTCCCCCCCTATCTCAATCAAAACCTTCCTTTCTTCCCTAATCCGACTCCTTCCTCCCCTAATCCCCAATCTAAACCTCCTTCCTTCCCTAATTCCCAATCTAACCCCTCCCTCCTTCCCCTAATTCCCCAATCTAACATTCCTTTCTTCCCTAATCTTCAATCCATAACCCTCCTTCCTTCTCTAATTCCCAATCCATAACCCTTTATCCACCAGACCTTCTTCATAATCCCTAATCCAGTCTTCCTCACTTGCCAACCCCTCCCCCCCCCCACCTACCTAGGAGGAGGGGCTTGTCCCTCAACAATTTGCATTCTTTTTCTTTCTTTTTCCTTTTTTTATCGTTATTTTTTTGCTCTTCCTCGGGTAGAAAATTGACCGTAATTTCAATCAATTTGTTTTCCTTTCTTTTTTTCCTTCTTTTTTTCATGTCTTGCCTTTCTTTCGTCTTCGCTCTTTCTTTCTTCCTCTCTCTCTCTCCTCTTTCTCTCTCTCATATACATATTTTCTCTTTTCCATCTGTCTGTCCGTCTCTCTCTATCTCCCTATCCCCCCTCCATCGCTCCCTTCCTCTCTCTCCTTCTCTTTATCTCTCTCCCTTTCTCCCTCCCTCCCTCTCTTCTCTATCTCTCTACTCCTCCCCCTCTCTCTATCCCTTTCCATTAATTATCTCCCGTTTTTCCTCCCTCCCTCTCTTTCTCTCTCTCTCTACCCCTCCCTCTATCTCTGTCCTCCCTCCCTCCCTCTCTTTTTCTCTCCTTATTATCTATCTCCATTTTTTTCCTTCCCCCTTCTCTTTCTCTCTCTCTCGCCTTCTCTTCCTCTCCTTTCATCTACTTTTTACTTTTATCCTGAGCCTATTTTTTCATCCTATTTCTATCTCTCACCATTTTTCCCTCCCTCCTCCTCTTTCTCTCTCTCTCTCGCCTTCTCTTCCTCTCCCTTCATCTACTTTTTACTCTCCCGTTGTTGTTTATCTAGTAATGCGAGCGAAGAGAAGATAAAGGATTTTGAAACATAAATCTGATCAAAATAATGCGATTTCGATGATAATAGAAATAATCAATCTCATTTCCGTGAAAATCATAGTATAGCTTTGTTCTGGAGGTAAATACTATTTTTGTCTCTGTCGGAAACACAACACGTATTCTCTCTTTTTTATTTTCTTTCTGTCTGTTAGTCTCTGTCTATGGCTCTCTGTCGCTTTATGTCTGTTTGTCTGTCTGTCTATATGTATGTCTGTCTCTCCTTCGTCTATCTCTCTCGGCCTCTCTCTCTTCCTCTTTTTTTCTTTCTGCCCCCAATCCTCTCTCTCTCTCACTCTCCTCCCCTATCTCTCTCTCTTCCTGTCTGTCTTTTTCTCCCGTTCCTCCCTCCTTCTCATTCTTCTTTCTGCCCCCCCCCCCCCTCTCTCTCTCTGTGTCTCTCTCTCCCCTCAGCCTCTCTCTCCTCTCTCTCTCTCTCTCTCTCTCTCTCTCTCTCTCTCTCTCTCTCTCTCTCTCTCTCTCTCTCTCTCTCTCTCTCTCTCTCTCTCTCTCTCTCTCTCCTCTCTCTCCCTCTCTCTCTCTTTCTCTCTCTCCCCCTCTCTCTTTCTCTCTCTCTCTCTCTCTCTCTCTCTCTCTCTCTCTCTCCCTCTCTCCCTCCCTTTCTCTCTCTCTCTCTCTCTTCCTCTCACCTATTTTTCCTCAAGCAGCAGGGGAGCAAATATCTAGGAGGAAAAAAGAGAAGGAATGGGGAGGGGGAAGGTGAGGGAGGATACGGAGGAGGGGAAAAGGGGAGGAGGATAGAGAGGAAAGAGTAAAGGGGAGGGGATATGGATAGGGGGAGGAGGCTAGAAATCAAGAGATAAGGAGGAGGAGAGAGCGAAGAGGGGAGAGCAAGACGACCAAGGGAAGAGGAAGAAGAGGAAGAAGGGTAGAGGTCGAGGAGAAGATGTGGGGAAGAGCAGGAAGGTGTGGGGGAAGACTTGAGGGGAGGGGGGGAGGTTGAGAATGTGGGGGGGGGGGCGTTAATAGAGAAGGGTTGTGTGGTGTGTGGGGGGAGGGAGGGGGACGGGTGACGTGGATGGAGAGGGGGGGGAGGGGAGAGAGAGGGTTGATAACTGCACCAACTAATTCTCCAACTTTGGTTGCGATAGAGTCTGCTGTCGAAGATGGTATATACTTTGGTAATAAATAGTTATGCTCTGTTGACTGTGTGTGCGTGTGTGTGTGTGTGTGTGTGTGTGTGTGTGTGTGTGTGCGTGTGTGTGTGTGTGTGTGTCCATTACACTCTCTATTTGTTTCTCTCTCTATCTCTCTCTCTGTCTCTGTCTCTCTCTCTCTCTCTCTCTCTCTCTTTCTTCCCCCTCCCCCGTTTCTCTCTCTCTCTCTCTGTCTCTGTCTCTCTTTCTCCCAGTCTCTCTCTCTCTCTCTCTATCTATCTGTCAGTCTGTCTGTTTCTCTCTCCCTCCCTCTCTTTCTGTATCTGTCAGTCTCTCCATTGGTCTCTCTCTCTCTCTCTCTCCCTACCTACCCCCTCTCTCTCTATCTCTTCCTCTCCCTCTCTCTCTCTTTAATAATAATCAATTATACTTTGTTCTCTTACCTGACCTCCCCCCCTCCTCTCTTTCTATCTATCTGACTGTCGCTTTCTCTCCTTTGATCTCTTTCTTTCTGTCTCTCTGTCTCTCTGTTTGTCTATCTCTTTCTCTCCCTCCCTCTCTGTCTCTATGTCTGTCTTTCTCGGTTGCTCTCTCTCTCTCTCTCTCTCTCTCTCTCTCTCTCTCTCTCTCCAGTGCCCTCTCTCTCTCGCTCTCGCTTTCTATGTGTGTCTTTGTCTCTCTCTCTAGTTATACTTTTACTACCCATTTCTTCCTCTGTCCTTCCTCTCCCCTTTCTCTGCCACTTTTATTTTTCTTCTTATTGTCCTCTGCCTTATGCTTTTTTTCGTTCTCGGTCTCTCAGTTCTCTCAGGGCGTTCTCTCCTCTCCCTCTTCTCTCTCTCTCTCTCTCTCTCTCTCTCTCTCTCTCTCTCTCTCTCTCTCTCTCTCTCTCTCTCTCTCTCTCTCTCTCTCTCTCTCTTCTTTCCATAAATAAGTGTGATTGTCACGTCTTTTAATTCCATTTTCCTTCGAGTAATCATCAGGGAACTTGTAATGTACGTAGATTAAAGATAATACATGATAAGCCTACTCAGATTCAAAGTACGTTTATAATAGAAATATTAAGACAAAAAACCTTTGTGTTTGACAAGAGACAGAGAAGAAGAGAAGAAAGAGGGGGAAAGCAAGACCAGAAGAAGGAGACTCGAGAAGAGGTCAGTCGGAAAGAGAGAAAATTCCAAAGGCTTAAAGAAGAAGAAGAAGAAG
Source organism: Penaeus vannamei (assembly GCF_042767895.1). Classification (NCBI taxonomy): domain Eukaryota; kingdom Metazoa; phylum Arthropoda; class Malacostraca; order Decapoda; family Penaeidae; genus Penaeus; species Penaeus vannamei. Next base: position 20,850 of record NW_027213487.1, on the reverse strand, counting down.
AGGAAGAATAAGAAAAAGAAGAAGAAGAAGAGGAGGAGGAGGAAGAGAGAGACGAAGAAGAAGGAGAAGAAGAAGAGGAAGAAGAAGAAAAGAAGAAGAAGAAGAAGAAGAGGAGGAGGAGGAGGATGGAGAAGAAGAAGAAGAAGAAGAAGAGGAGGGAGAAGAAGAAGAAAAAGAAGAAGCAGAAGAAGAAGAGGAGGAGGAGGGAGAAGAATAAGAATAAGAAGAGGAAGAAGAAGAAGAAGAAAAGAAGAAGGAGAAAAAAGAAGAAAAAGAAAAAGAAGAAGAAACAAGAAAAATACCCCGCAAATACCAACCCACAAACTCACAGTGATCCCATACGTCGGCGATACCATGACCTAACACCACTTTGTGATTTAATGGTCAGATATTTCCTGCCTTGGGCTTTTCGCTCTAAAGGGGGGGACGTAAGATATCGAATATCGACCTTTATGCCATTACGTCGTAAGGAACATATTTACAACGCCGGGTGTATTCTTAGTCTTAGTTACGATACCCAGGTCGTTTGGTAATCGCTGTCTGTGGCTGTTTTCTCTTTTTTTTCTTTTCTGTCTGTTGTTTTTATTCATTCTTTCCTCTTTCTTCCCCTATTTACATTTCTCTTTCCTTATTCCTTATTTAATTGCTTAAATATTAAGCAATTAAACAAATGAGAAAATAAGTATATCATCAAACAGGAAAACGGTTAAACAAGTAAACAATTAAAAAGTAAAATATTAAATAATTTAACAAATGAAAAAATAAGTAAATAATTAAACAAGTAAACGCTTAAACAAACAAGAAATTAATAAACAAGTAAGCAATGAAGCAAGTAAAAAAAATAGATCAG
>NW_027213487.1:0-5000 GCF_042767895.1 Penaeus vannamei | reverse complement strand
CTCTCTCTCTCTCTCTCTCTCTCTCTCTCTCTCTCTCTCTCTCTCTCTCTTGATATATATATATATATAAAGAGAGAGAGAGAGAGAGAGAGAGAGAGAGAGAGAGAGAGAGAGAGAGAGAGAGAGAGATTGATATATATCGCTCTCTCTATGTTTGTAAATAAAACATCAAAGGAAAGACTACGCTATATTGCTTCCCATAGTGTATATGTATATTGTATGTATGTTATGTATGTCTGTGCATGTGTGTACTGTATTTATGTATGTTATATATGTAGGTGTATAAGTGTGTATTGTATGTATGCATATTATCTATGTATGTGCATGTAGGTGTGTATGTGTGTATTGAGTGTATGTATGTTATATATATATAATAAATATATATATGTATGTAAACGTGTATTGTATGTATGCATGTTATGTACGTATGTGCATGTAGGTGTGTATGTATGTATTGTATGTATGTATGTTATATATGTAGGTGTGTATGTGTGTATTGTACATATGTATGTTATAAATGTACGTATGTATGTGTGTATTGTATATATGCATGTTATGTATGTTTGTGCGTGTAGGTGTGTGTGTATGTATTGTACGTATGTATGTTATAAATGTACGTATGTAAGCGTGTATTACATCTATGCATGTTATGTACGTATGTGCATGTAGGTGTGTATGTATGTATTGTATGTATGTATGTTATATATGTAGGTGTATAAGTGTGTATTGTATATATGTATGTTATAAATGTACGTAGGTATGTATGTATGTGCATGTGGGTGTATATGTATGTATTGTACGTATGTATGTTATAAATGTACGTATGTAAGCGTGTATTGTATGTATGCATGTTATGTACGTATGTGCATGTAGGTGTACATGCATGTGCGTGTGTGCAGAAGACAGAGAACAAAGAGCCAGGGAGACAGATCGACAGCTGGAAAGTGAAAGGAAAAAGCGTCTTCACTCAACGCCCCGAGAAGCTGGCGATAAAAGGGTTTCATTTGTGAATTAACATCCGCCTTCCCGTTCACAAGCATCGCAGCGCAAGTCCTCTCTCTCTGCCACGCACACAAATACGTCCATGTGTATACTTACGCGTAGGTATGTACTTGCATGTATACGCGTAATGCATACTTAGTAATGCGGGTATGAATATGTTCTATTCTTATATACATGCTTGTATGTATTGCACATGTATACTCACACACACGCACATACATATCCCACAAACAGACATACACGCACATACATCCCACATCCCACAAACACACACACTCGCACACACAGCCAACATAAACTTAACCGACTGTCTCAGTCATCATCAAAAACCCGCATAAATAATGATTATTGTAACAAACTGAAGAATATATATATATATATATATATATATATATATATATATATATATATATATATATATATATATATATATATATATATATATATATTCTGATGATTAAATGCGATTGCTCTCCTTACGTTTGTTTTATAATAAATAATCCTCTCTCCTCTCCCCCCTCCACCCCCTTGCTCCCTCCCCTCCTCTCGCCTTTTCGTAATTTGTTTATAAACTAATTCTCATTTATATATATTTTTGTTTTCTTTTTTTCTGTTTTGCGGTTTCCTGTGGGGACTTTATGGTGTGTTTTGTAGCCATGTTTTTTTTTATTCTCTCATTCGTTCTCACTCTGTCTGTCTGCTCTTGCTCTCTCTCTCTATCTATCTATCTATCTTCCTCTCTCTCTCTCTCTCTCTCTCTCCCTCTCTCTCTCTTTCTCTCTTCATCTCCTCCCTTCTGCCCTCTCTCTCTCTCTCTCTCCCTCCCTCCCTCCCTCTCTCTCTCTCTCCCTCTCTTCCTCCCTCCCTTCCTCCCTTCCTCCCTTTCTCCCTCCCTCCCTCCCTCCCTCCTTCCCTCCCTCCCTCCCTCCCTCCCTCCCTCCCTCCCTCCCTCTCTCCCTCTCTCTCTCTTCATCTCCCCCTTTCGCCCTCTCTCTCCATCTCTCTCCATCTCTCTCTCTTTCTCTCTCTCTCTCTCTCTCCCCTGTGTACTAGTCGAGTCTAAAGCTGAGACTGACACAGCGTCTCAGAGAGCTCCCGCTAAGTCAGGCTTGAAACTATTACCCTCTTCTCGTTGTTAATTCTGTTTCGGAGGATGAGGATGAGGAGGAAAAGGAGGTGAAGGGAGAAGAGGAGGAGGAGGACGAGGAGGACGAGGAGGAGGAGGAAAAGGAGGTGAAGGGAGAGGAGGAGGAGGAGGAGGACGAGGACGAGGAGGAAGAGGAGGAGGAGGAGGAGGAAAAGGAGGCGAAGGGAGAGGGTGAGGAGGAAAAGGAGGTGAAGGGAGAGGAGGAGAAGGAGGACGAGGACGAGGAGAAAGAGGAGGTGATGGGGAGGAAAAGGAGGTGAAGGGAAAGGAGAAGGAGGAAAAGGAGGTGAAGGGAGAGGAGGAGGAGGAGGAGAAAGAGGACGAGGAGGAAGAGGAGGTGATGGGAAGGAAAAGGAGGTGAAGGTAGAGGATGAGGAGGAAAAGGAGGCGAAGGGAGAGGAGGAGGAGGAGGACGAGGAAGACGAGGAGGAGTAGGAAAAGGAGGTGAAGGTAGAGGAGGAGGCGGAGAACGAGGAGGATGAGGGGAGGGATGTAAAAGGGGTAGGATGAGGAGGAAGAGGAGGTGAAGGGAGAGGATGAGGAGGCGGAGGAGGTGAAGGGAGAGGAGGAGGACGACGACGAGGAGAAGGAGGAAGAGAAGGGGGAGGATGAGGGGAGGGATGTAAAAGGGGTAGGAGGAGGAGGAAGAGGAGGTGATGGGGAGGAGGAAGAGGTGAACGGAGAGGATGAGGAGAGGGGAGGAATAGAGAGGGAAGAAAAAGAAAAATGAAGAGGTGGAGGAGGAGGAAGAGGAGGTGAAGGGAGAGGAAGAGGAGGAGGAATAGGAGGTGAAGGAATAGATGAGGAGAGGGATGGAAAAGGAGGGGGAAGAGGAGGAGGAGGGAGAAGGAATGGAGAGGGAAGAAGTAATAGGAAGAGGAATAGGTCAAGGAGGAGGAAGAGGAGGTGAAGGGAGAAGAATAGGAGAGGAATTTAGAAGGAGGAGGAGGAGGGGGGGGGATGGAGAGGGAAGAAGAAGAAAAAGGAAGAGGAAGGAGTGGAGGAAATGCAGGGGAAGAAGTAAAGGACGATGAGTAAAACGAGTGGGAGGAGAAAAATATGGAGAAAGGAGGAAGAGGAGGAGAGGGATGAAGCGAAAGAGGAGGATGAGAATGGCGAAAGGGAGGGAGAAGAGGAGGAAGAAGAGGAGAAAGGAGAGGAGAGGAGGACGAATAAGAGAATATAAGAATAGGAGGAAAGTCGAGGAAGGGGAGGAGGAAGTGCATAAGAAGAATTACGAAAAAAGGGGGAAGAGGATGAAAGAAGAAAATGGTGGAGAAAGAAGAGGAGGAACAGATAGAAAGAGATAGAATGACAGATAAATCGACAAATAGAAAGATAGAGAGAGAGAGAATGAGAAATAAGTAGATAGATATATTGACAAATATTTTTTTCAAGATTTACTGATACTCAATGAGGCCGGGTTATAGACAGACAGACAGTTAGAAAAAAAAAATACAGAATGACAAGAGATCATACACAAAAGCACACATACAAATGTGTATACATAAATACACACACACACACACACACACACACATATATATATACATATATATAGAGAGAGAGAGCAAAGCAAAATACGAGGTAAGCCTCACGCAAGACCCAGTCCCTCATCTGACTTCCTGGGATCATGAAAGAAATGCCGCTGCGACAAAAAAAACAAGAAAAAAAAATCCAGCTCAAGAATTACACATTAAAGAATAAGCGTAAAAAAAGGGATTTGGGATAACGAAAATAAAAATACAGAAAGAGAAGTATAAATCAAACAGAGTGTGCAGTAAAATTAAGTAAAAAGGACTGTGATTAAAAGAGGAAAAAATACAATATATATATATATATATATATATATATATATATATATATATATATATATATATATTTATTTATTTATATATATATATATAATATATATATATTTATATATATATATATATATATATATATATATATATATATATATATATTTTTATATATATATATATATATATATATATATATATATATATATATATATATATATATATAAGATTGGAAAATAATACTTTCCCGAAGATCGTGCCGCCGTCCTGATGTAAACAAAGCCCCGTTGCCATGACGACGATGAATCGAGCAGTAAATTGGCTACATTATAGACAATAAAACAACGTATCCAGCGCCAGGACATAACAATACGCCTTATCGTCCAAAGATGAAAAGATACGACTCAAACACACACATACGCACATGGTTATATATCTATATTTATATCTATATCTATATCTCTCGATCTCTATCTATATATATTTATATCTATATACATATATACATATATACGTGTATGTGTGTGTGTATGTGTCGACATTTGAAGGCTAAAAATACGTTTCTTGGGGTCGACTTTTACGCCGAATACAGACTATGAACCTTTACCACTGGAGCCAGACAACAACCCAACACTGATCGTATACCACTTCTCTCATAACTCCCGCAACCCACTATATTTATTTCCCATTGAAACTCATTTTTTTTGGTAAGTCGTCTTGACGTAGAGATTGTTACTTTCCCATTGAAACTCATTTTTTTTTGGTAAGTCTTCTTGACGTAGAGATTGTTACAACCTCAGCGACTCGTAGTGCAGGTCAGGTCCGTTAGGCTTAGTTAAGGGGGGTTGTGCTCCGTGTGTTAGAAGTCATTTGCGCCTTTCAGAAGAGAAGTGTCTTTGAAGTGGTTTTGAGGTGATGTTCCTTTGTTTTTTCTTCCCATATAATAGGGTTGGGGATGTGGGGCCGCTTCTGTTGTGGGGGGGGGAGTCTTGTGCGTCGGCTTATGCGGCACACACACACACTCGCGTATATAAAGGTAAAAATAAAAA
>NW_027213486.1:0-3000 GCF_042767895.1 Penaeus vannamei | reverse complement strand
ATATATATAAGAGAGAGAGAGAGAGAGAGAGAGAGAGGAGAGAGAGAGAGAGAGAGAGAGAGACTGACAGACACACATACACACACACACACACACACACACACACACACACACACACACAATATATATATAAATATAAAATATATATATATATATATATATATATATATATATATATATATATATATATATATATATATATATATATATATGTGTGTGTGTGTGTGTGTGTGTGTGTGTGTGTGTGTGTGTGTGTGTGTGTGTGTGTGTGTGTGTGTGTACATAAATCATATTCACACCTAAAAGATAAACGACCCGTAATTAAAATAGAATATTACTATTACATTTCCGTACGGACAAAAAGGTAAAAGAAATGAGAACAAGAAAACTAGGTCATTTCAGAGGCCAAAAAAGTAAGAAAAAAAGAAAGAAAAAAAAAAAAAACACAAGTGGGTCAGAGGAGAACTAAAATAAAGATCAGAATAATGGAATAGCAGGGAAAGAAAGGGGATAACGGGATATAAAGAGGAATATGAATAAATTAGAACAAGGTCATACGAAAGAGAGAAAAGACATGACCTGATTAATTCATTATATCCTTAATTTTTTTTCTATCGTTCGTTTATTTATTTATTTATTTTTTTCATCAGGTGGAAAATGCTGCATTCAAGAGAACAACGAATAACATAGTTGTATTTTGAACACTCATTAAAAACCTTCAATTGTTGAACAGCTATTTTCGCCTATTTGCTATCTACATTTTCTCCTTGACAAACAAACAAACAAATATATTAACAACAACAGGAGCAGCAGTGACAACAAACAACAACAACAACAACAGCAACAACAAAACAACAACAACAACAATAACAACAGCAACAACAAAAACAACGACAACAACAACAACAACAAAAACAACAACGACAACAGCAACAACAACAAAGAGCAAGAACAAAGACAACAGCAACAACAACAACAAAGAGCAACAACAACAAACAACAACAACAACAAAGAGCAACAACAACGACAACAACAAAAAATACAACAACAACAACAAAGAGCAACAACAACGACAATAGCAATAACAACAAACAACAACAAAGAGCAACAACAACGACAACAGCAACAACAAAACAACAACAACAACAACAAAGCAACAAAAACGACAACAGCAACAACAAAAAACAACAACAACAATTACAACAACAACAAAGAGCAACAACAACAACAACAGCAACAACAACAAACAGCAACAGCAACAACGACAACAAAAACAACAACTACAACAACGACAACAACAAAAACAAGACAAAATAAAAAACCTAAGTAAAACACCGTAATATATCACTTGAACCAACACTAATGAAATGAAATAATAGTGAATAGAAAATAAGTAAAAAGAACAAAGAAACAAAAGAAAGAAAAAATGTTGTCAATGGAGAAGTGAAAACAATTCAACAATTGCCAACTCGATAAGACGTCAACACTGCCATAAACAGCTCAGGAAATGAAAAGAAAAGAAAAAAAAAACGGATTTTGGAATCGAGAGAAAGGAAAAGAGGAGGAAAGAGAAGAAGAAAGAGGGAAAAGAGGAAAAGAGAGAGAGAGGAGAGAAGAGAGGGCAGAGAGAGACATAGAGAGACATAGAGAGACATAGAGAGAGAGAGAGAGAGAGAGAGAGAGAGAGAGAGAGAGAGAGAGAGAGAGAGAGAGAGAGAGAGAGAGAGAGAGAGAGAGAGAGAGAGAGAGAGAGGAGAGAGAGAAAGAGAGAGAGAGAGAGAGAGACAGACAGAGAGAGAGAGAGACAGAGAGAGAGAGAAAGAATGAGAGAGAGAAGGAGAGAGAGAGAGAGAGAGAGAGAGAGAGAGAGAGAGAGAGAGAGAGAGAGAGAGAGAGAGAGAGAGAGAGAGAGAGAGAGAGAGGGAGAAACAGAGAAAGAGAAAGAAAGAGAGAGAGAGAGATAAGAGTCAGAGAGAGAGAGAGAGAGAGAGAGAGAGAGAGAGAGAGAGAGAGAGAGAGAGAGAGAGAGAGAGAGAGAGAGAGAGAGAGACAGAGAGAGAGAGAGAGAGAGAGAGAGAGAGAGAGAGAGAGAGAGAGAGAGAGAGAGAGAGAGAGAGAGAGAGAGAGAGAGACGGAGGAAAGAGAGACAGACAAAGAGATAGAGAAGAGAGAGATACAGAGAGAGAGAAAGAGAAGAGGAGAGAGAAATAGAAAATAGAGAGAGAAAAGGAGAAAGAAATAGAGAATAGAGAGAAAGTGAAGAGAGAAAAAGAAAGAAAAACAACAAACAAACACAGACGAAAAAAAACAAGAATAAAAGAAACCAACAGAAAAAAAAAATAAGAGAAACACATAAAGAGAGAAACTAAGGAGTGGCACGACCAACCAGGCCCTCCCCTCTCTCCCCCTCCTCCCTTCCCTTCCTCCCTCCGCCTTCCCCAGCAGAGTCCCCCTCCCCCCTCCCCTCCCCCACCTCCCCCTCCCCTTCCCCTCCCCCCTCCCTCCATCTCCCAAGCCCCAGAGAGAGAGAGGAAAATATATAAACTGAGGAAAACCGCAGACCATCAAAACTTCCCACATCCCACCTTGAAACTTTAGTTGTTAGTGTCAAACATTTCATCACAGTATCTCCCGTTTTCTTTGCAGCAGGAGAGACGTGGGGGTCACTCGTATAAATTTTCGGGCGAGAGCATAAGGGGAGGGCGAGGAAAATGGGAGAGCTGTTGAAGAGGAGGAGGGAGGAGAGGATGAGGAAGAGGGGGTAAGGGAGGGAGGGAGGAGGGAATGAGGAAGAGGGGGGGAGGGAAGGAGGGATTGAGGAGGGAGAAAGTGGGAGAGAGGGAGGAAGAGTGGGAGAGAGGGAGGAGAGAATGAGGATGAGGGGGGAGGGAGGGAGGGAGGGAGGAGAGAATGAGGAGGGAGAAAGTGGGAGAGAGGGAGAAGATGAGGAGAGTGATGAGGATGAGGAGAGAGAGGGAAGAGAGGGAAGAGAGAATGAGA
>NW_027213485.1:12500-25000 GCF_042767895.1 Penaeus vannamei | reverse complement strand
AACGTCTTCCTTTGAGCCACTGTATATACCTCAGGTCAAATAAGAAAAGATAATGATAATGAGACAATAGTGGTACGATAACTATATGAGTAATAAAAATAACGATGAATAATAATTGATTATAGGTTAAAAAGGAAGGGAATAATAACATCAACAATTCTATCAGAATTACTTTCCTAATCATGGTATTGATATGAAACGTTAATTAATACTGTTGTGAGAAAAGCGAATTACATGTAAATCAAAGAAAGAAAAATTTTACTCCTTGTTCTCGTCGGGAATCGAACCCGGGCTATTCTGATTCAAAGTCAGTCGTGTTAACCACAACACCGCAAGGACTTGTATATAAATGGAGAAAGCAATTTCTATTTATAGGAACCGCCCTTCACTCTTGTTCTCTTTCCTTTTTCTTCTCTCAGCCATTGTCTATTCTTCTGTCTGGATCTGGATTTGTGTACCTACCCTCTACTTTACTTTGTCTTCTTGCCTAGCTGTCTGCATTTGTCCTTTCTCTCTCGCTCGCTCACACACACACACACACACACACACACTCTCTCTCTCTCTCTCTCTCTCTCTCTCTCTCTCTCTCTCTCTCTCTCTCTCTCTCTCTCTCTCTCTCTCTCTCTCGCCAAAGAACGAATACCAACGTAATAGAATAGCATTTTTCAATGCAAAATGTAAATTCTGAACTCAAGGCAAACTGCTGCAGTTCATTTTCAATATTATAGATACATGATATTGAAAAGTTGCCGACAGGGACTGATCATGTCTGATCATGATAATAATGATCACAATAGCAATAATAACAATATCAAGATTAAATATCAATGATAGTAATGGTTGTATTAATAATGCAAATAATAACAGCTGAAATAATCATTATGATAAGAGTACGATAACAATAATTATAATAAAATCGGTAATTATAGATCATGATAGTTATAATGATTTTGAGGAACTATCCTCGGGAATGACCGCTCCTCGGTCGAAACCGATAGTGGCAGAATGGTTAAGGATGTTAAAACAATCTATTCGTTCCAGTCATTTGCTGTAAGAAAATAATACATAGACATTGCATGAGGATTCTATACTTCTTGCAGTCTTTGACTGCAGTTTCACTGCTCGTTACCCAACAGCCCTTTTAGGGGAATCAAAATCATACTTTTAACATTTTTCCTAAAGGAAATAATGTATATACACGTGTCAAGTGTTCATACTTACATACTTATGCCGTACGTTAACAAATTATTAATTTAGCTTTACACACGAACACGAATGTAATTATCTTTCATTCAACATTCGTATGAAAAGAATAAAAAATCACTAAATTTACCTTTTGGGGGAAGCCAAAATGGCCTTCGCCACCCCGTAATCCTCGGCGACCTCTCTTCTCTTAATTATTATCACTGCCTCTCCTTCCTGTCCAGTCACCGGTAGTGTCCCGCCCTCCGCCAACAGCCACCTACACCTCGTCAACAATATACACGACTCGAGCGAACCTACGAACCTGCACAACTGCTCTTAACCACCACCTTGTAACAAGGTAGCCAGGAATTAAAGCCGTGACACCTTCCCTGCTCGAGTTTCCATATTACATATCTATGTTCTTATTACTTACACATGCATGAAAGGACATGAAATTTCTGAGATACCGATGTGTATATATACAATTGTACAATTGATATAAATATACGTATATTTTCCATAGGAGAGATATGGCTTGTTTTGACGTCCTACACTGAAATAGGAAAGAATGGAATCTTTAGTGACCTATCATGAGTTACACATGGCTTAAACGCACACACTTAAGTAGAAAAACGTACATAGGCGCAGATAAATACATAGAAGGGGAACGGACTGCAACCAAGGCAACATTTATTTATTTATTTATTTATTTTATCATTATTATTTTTTTGTATTCTCTTCGCACTATGCTTTCTTATTTGTTAACGTCACCTTCCTTTTCTTTTCCCATTTTACTATATCGGAATTTTTCTGTTTTACATAGCAAATTATGACGTTTTTCCCTTTTTTTCGCCTTATTTTATTTTGTTAGCGAATTTTTCTGTATTTATTTCGCAGTGTTAATGACTCTTTCGCACTTTTCTTAATTCGCATTTTTACGCATATCTACTTTTTTCTCATTTAACACGTCTTTGTTTTCATCTGTATTCACTCTTACTTTTGTTAGCGCAGTTTTCTGTATCTTTTTCTATTTTTCTTTCCTTCGAATATTTGTCGCATTTTCTAGTTGAATTTTGTTCTCACTCGTCTTTATTTTCTAAATACTGGGACGTTTTATCTTGATATTTCTTACTCGAATTTTTATCACACTCGTGATGCATATATGCGTTTAATTTCCATAGGAGGGATATGGAATGTTTTTACTTCCTACACTGAAATAGGAAAAAATGGATTTTTTATTGACCTATCATGAGTTGCACATGGCCTACACGCACACACAGTACAAACACATATACACATAAAGATATACAAAAGGGAAAACTGATTACAACCGGCGGGCGTCTTGTATTTTTGTGCCCGGGGCTTTCCATGTCTTTCAGCCCCGGGCGAGGTTGCAACCAGAGGGAGCACTTTTGGCTCCCTTTTGCAGATTCGAACTCGCGATCGCGGGTTTCGAATCTGGCGCCCTTACCCTCTCGACCACGGTGTCGAGGGGCAACAGGAAAGGGTTGGGAGAGGTATTTATGCAACTTGTGTGTTTGTTTGTGTATAATATATCTTGTAATTTTCCTCTTTAGGTTTATCACACCGTTGATCACGGTCAGCAGTTTGATTCGTTACTTGATTGCGGAAAACTACATCTGGCAGACTCAAGATCATATGTATAGCAAAAGAGAAACTAAACTCTTAAACTCATTCAAAAATGACAGCAGCAGTTTCCAGCTTTGCCAGAAAGGAAAACACATGACACATCGAGAATGAATGTCACATGAGCTGCCTCTGAGACACAATGCGTGAACCTCAGGTCATCCTAGAGGATAAATTATGTTTCATATTTCATCCTGATGGAAATGATCGCAACAGCAATAGCAACTATGTTCAAATTAGATATGAATGGGAATAATGATAATAAAAAGGTTATTTTAATGCAAATCATAACAGCAAAAAAAAAAATATTATTATGATAATGGTACGATGATAATAACAGTGTCAATAACTGTAATAATAGTTCAATTAGTTATAATGATGGTGATGATAATGGTTACTATGATCATGAAAATAACAGTAATAGTAATGAAATATGATGAGAAATAGCAATAGTGATAATGAGCGTAACGATATTGAACATGATAATTACGGTAGTGATAATAATGATTATGGCAGTAGTGATGATGATAATAGAAACAATGTAATAATAAACAATTACAATTATAATAATGATGATATTGATAATAATTCTAATAATGAGTATAATTTGGACCTCAATCAAATTTATATACGCATGATAAATCTCATGTTACACACGTCTTTTCTCTTTTCGAAATGACTAATTATTGATGGAAATAAAAAATACAAAATCTCTATGTATAAAATTCATTTTCTCAGAGCGACGTTAAACTACAAAAGAAATAAAAAAGAAATACACTAGATTCTGGCTTTGGATGTCTCACTTGTAGAGTACAACAGTTTACAGCTTTGCCAAACAGTAAAATAATGACAGAGAAGTCAAAAAGGTATTTGTCACACGTCTAGTTTGGAGATTTAATATCAAGTTTATTTCCTAGGTCAAAGAAATATAAGGTTAATATGACCATATCTAATATTTATTATAATGATCGCAACAGCAACGATAAAGATATATAGAGATAAACAAACAAACAAACAAAGTAAGTAAAAATATGAAAAAAGTCAGATATTGTTCCTTACAAAAAAAAAAAAAAAAAAAAGTAAGTAAAAACATGATAAAAGAAATATAAATAAATCTTCTTAGGTCTGTCTGATGTAGTTTTCTGGAATTAACTAACGGACCATATTGCTGACCATAATCAACGAAGGTGTGATGAGTGATAAACGCAGCATGAAAACCTTGAAATTTCCTCATTGAAACGGCAGGAGGAATGATACATTTGATGTTTTCATTTTTTCTTCTTCGCACTCAGTCAGCATTTATTTCTATTACAGAGTTGTTTCATATCTATTTTTATATATTTATGTTCGTATATGAATATGTGTCCATCTGCATTCAGTCGCTTTTGTGTTTTAAATTTTCTTTATTGTATTAACTGCATTGATTTCATCTTTTTGTTTCCCTCTTTTTCTTGTTTCCTCTCTTTTCTCTTTCTCTCGTATCCTGTCTTTTTATCCTTTCTAACTGTCTGTCTTATCTATTTCTATCACTATCTAAATATCTGTCTACCAGTTAATATTCTCTCTGTGTGGCTTCGACCAACAGATTTTTCTTGTTTTGTATAAAATCAGCTTTCTTTCCCTTCACATTAGGACCTTGTAGCGTCGTGGTTGACACGACTGACTCTCAGTCAGATCTCGGGTTCGATTCCCGGCGGGGACAACAGATCGAATTTTTTCTTTCTTTCTTTCTTTTTCATGTAACTCGTTTTCTCATATCAATGTTTATTAACGTATTTCTTCTCAATACTATAATTTTAAAGTAAACTGAGCTTTCTCTACAAACACACATAAACAAGCAGTTGTGCGCTCTCTCTCTCTCTCTCTCTCTCTCAATTTTCTTTGTTTATCAGCTTAGTGTTCTCATCACCATATGAGTGTTGCTATTCATCACATGTATTCATGTCCGAATGCATCACACACACGCACAAGAGATACGAACTAAGCATATTCGAATGATGATTGCATCGCAAAACGAAGACCAACATTTTCCAATTTATTATCCCCAGATAGCTTCGAAATTCATCTTATTCCTTCTCATCCACTGGAAAGAATAGAAGAGGAATGAAAGGTAGAAAGCAGAAGAGAGAGGAGCGAAAGAAAGGAGAGCAAGTAAGAGGAGGGATTGAAGGAAAGGAGGGAAGGAAAAGAAAGATTGAAAGAGAGAAAAGAGAGGTCAAGGATAGGAAGAAAGTAGGGAATGAATGACAGGAAAGCAGAGAAAATGGGAGATAAGAAGAGAAAGGAAGAAAGAAGGGAAAGGGAGGACAAAGGCGCAGGGTTTTAAAAATAGCGAATAGGAGGAGGAAAGAGAAAGAAAAGATATGAGGAGAGGAAAGGGAGTAGGATGAAAGAGAGGGAAAGAGAAAGACAGAAGAGAGGGAGGAGAAAGAAGTGGCTATGAGGAGAGGGGAAAAGAGCGAAAAGAGGACGAATGGAAGAGAGGAGAGAAATAAGAAATAAACAATATGGTTGGCAGGAGAGAGAAAGCGAAGGAGAGGTGGGGAAAATGATGAGGAAAAGAAAGGGGGAAGAAAAGGGAAAGAGGGGATATAGGAAGAGAGAATTTGAAATGAAAGAAAGAGCGAGTCGAAGAACATGAAAAGGAGGAGAGAGAAAAGATGAGAAAATTCTAGGGATGGGAGGCAGGAGAGCATTTTTGTTTGTTTTGCTTTTTCCACGCGGTTTCCCGATGTCTTTCTGTTGTTCGTCTTCTTGTTTCGTTTGTTTCACAGTCTTCCTATTTTCCATGACGTGCTTCTCCTTCTCTGCCTCCTTCCCTACTTCTTCGTATCATTGCTGTTATTACTATGCTTTCCTCCTCCTCCTATTCTTATTATGGCTATTATTGTTGTTGTTGTTATTGAGATTATGGTTATTGTTATCATTATTACTAATGTTGCTTTTCATCATTATAGGTATCTTTATTATCATCATTATTCTTTCAAATGATTATCATTATTTGTAATAGCATTTTCATTATTAAAATTACTGTCATTATTGTTGTTCGTATCATCATGAACAATAATATTGCTGTTATTGTCTATCTGCCTCTTTCTCTCTGTTTATGTGCGTGCATTTGTTATAATTTTTATATTTCCGTCTCAGTGTTGATCCAGATACGTTTTTCCAGAATTATATTACTCGATCGGAATTTTGTCAGTTTGAAGGGAGATCAGATTTGTTCAACAGATTTTAAAGTAGAATGTAACCACCTCAAGTGTTAAAGAAAAGAAGAGACAAAGATGTTGTTTTGTTTGTCATGTCATAATATGCCCCTCCCTCCCTCAGTGTCCGCTGCTGTGACAATATCTACGTCATATTACTTTCTTATTTTGTTAGGTTAATGGCATGTCATGGTATTTCACTTAATCTGTTGTGCGAACTTTTTCCTTTCAAAATCGCTTTCAAATAAACCTGAATTTCTGTCTTGAATTATTAGAATTCATTCGAATTCCTGTTTGGTGAAATCTTGTTTTTATCATAAATTTCTTATAATTTTCTGTTGAAGGAACAGTTTTTACCCAACTACAGCACGTCTTCGAAGATAAATATCAATCAATATACAAATTCTGTGTCGCTATGAAATTACATGCTTTCTCAGTGTGTTAAAAGAATACTCGTTTTGAAAATCTTCGAATGAAATATATGACATATCAAATGGTATAGATTATATATATATATATATATATATATATATATATATATATATATATATATATATATATATATACACACACACACACACACACACACACACATATGTATATATATATATATATATATATATATATATATATATATATATATATATATATATATATATATATATATATATATATATATATATATATATATGAAAAAATAGTTTCATGAGAAAAGAGAATAAAACGAAGTGTAAGCAAGAATTACGGCATTTCATGCGGTACAAAATAGAAGATATATGATTAGCACAGGATCCAGCTGTCACAATGCAATAGTAGTTGTATTTCACACTTTGGTAGCTGTACTGTCTGGTTTGTCTACTTTGCATTTTTATTTCATTACAGAGCATAAGTAGCATTTACTTATTTCATGATACTGTGATCTGCAATGACAACAAACCTCTCGTATTTTATAGGTAGTTATCAAGCAACTGTAAAAAGAAGAAAAAAAAAAAAAAAACATCTCTCCCATGGAACCGCATTCCTTATCTGAAGAAGGCAAAGTAGAATGAAAACACTAAGATGATAAAACAAAACGTGCTTCTTCTTTTGCCTCTTTCCTACCTGCCACCTTTTCTACTCGGGCTTGATATTTCTTTCTTTTCATCAGTTGTTCGTCCACTTCGTCCTCCTCCCATTCTTTGCTTCTCATATCACTAATATAGTCATGTGATTAAGAAACAAAATTGTGAAAACGGGCATAAACACTAACAAACAAGGCATACAAAAAACAACACCGAAGACAGAGACAGAAACTAAAGTAGAAAGAAAAATGGAACGGAAGGCAAGTAGATAGAGATGCAAACATAAATTCATGCCTAAAAAAGAACAATTTATAGTATCCGTCAGGGATTGAACCCGAGTCTGTCGCGTAGGAGGCGACCGTGCTAACCACTAGACCAAAGAAATGAGCCTGTAATGTTACAATTATATTGTAGCTTTTACTAGACCACATATTACACTTGTGTATGTAATGTTGCATATATATATATGTGTGTGTGTGTGTATGTGTGTGTGCGCGTGTATTTTCCTTAAAAGAGTAAGATGTATTAAACATTATTTAATTCCTACCATTGCACTGAAATATGTCCAATCTTTAAATAAATCAAATGAAGTTACCAACCTTTTAAATCCCTCTTCTCTTGCCTCGTCCATAAGCCTACTTTCCTCAAATATCCAGTAAAAAGGAAAAATCTACCTATTTTCCTTCTTATCTCAACTAAGCTTTAAAATAAAAGAATAAGAAAATCTTGGAAAAAATATAAAGCACTATTTTTTTTCTTTCTTTTTTGTACTTAATTTGTTGGCATGCCTACTGACGTTGCCATTATCGTTATTATCAATACTCTTCACAGACTTCCAAATCGGCAATACCATTAGAATACGTATTTCGAAATTACCAGTGAGCCATATAGTTTATTTACTTACCCTCTTTTCTTATTTACCCTTCACCTCCCCTCTTCTCTCTTTCAATTCTTCTTTTCCTTCTCTTCTTTCTTTCGTTCCCTCCGTCTCCTACTTCCTCTCCTTTCTTTCTCTCCTCTATCTTCCCCTTTCTTCTTTTCATTCCCTTTTTACTCTTTCCCCTGGAAGAGGATGAATTTCGAAGTAAAGAGGATGAATTTCGAAGCTATCTGGGAATAAATTGCAAAATGTGGCAGACTTCGTTTTGCGATGTAACCATCATTCGAATATGCTTAGATCGTATCTCATATGGTGATGATAAAACTAAGCTGATAAACAAAGAAAACTGAGAGAGAGAGAGAGAGAGAGAGAGAGAGAGAGAGAGAGAGAGAGAGAGAGAGAGAGAGAGAGAGAGAGAGAGAGAGAGAGAGAGAGA
The DNA here is from genome assembly GCF_042767895.1 of Penaeus vannamei. Lineage (NCBI taxonomy): Eukaryota > Metazoa > Arthropoda > Malacostraca > Decapoda > Penaeidae > Penaeus > Penaeus vannamei. Next base: position 16,585 of record NW_027213485.1, on the reverse strand, counting down.
GAGAGAAAGCGCACAACTACTTCCTTGTATGTGTCTGTAGAGAAAGCTCTGTGTACTTTCAAGAAAACAAAGGTATAGAGGTGAGAGGAGAATGGAAATAACGATAATAGAGGAAAAGAGAAGATACAATAAAAAGATAAACACGCTAAAACTGAAAATGGTAATGAATAATGTTTATCGCAATAACAGCGATGAGAAGACTAAAGGAAATATAGTAGTAAATGATAGGAATAACGATAATGGTAATATGGATAGACATGAATGTACTAAAACCTTTGCATCTGAAATGTCTATATCCATCCAAGTTATGGGAATGGTGGGAGTGAGGTAGGAGACGGGAGAATAGGATGTACGAAGAGAGGAAGAAGAGGAGTAAGGAAGAGAGGAGAAAGAAGGAAACGAGGGAGTGAGGAAGAGAGAGAGAGGAGGAGAGGGAAGGAGAGCGGGTAAAGGAGAGATGAAGGAGGAAAGGGAGAAGAGTGAGAAAGAGTGGGAAGGAGAAGGGTAAGCGAGAAAAAGGAAAAAGGGAGTTAGGAAGAGTAGACAAAAAGTAGAGGAAAAGAGGTGAGGAGGAGAGGAAGAACTGGGCGGAAAGGAATGATTCAGAAAAGGGAGCGGAATGAGGAAGAGGAGAATAAAGGAGGTGTGAGGAGGAAAGGAAGAATGGATGAGGGAGACAAGGAAAAAGGGTAGAAAGGAACATGAAAGGTGCTTGATTTATATATATACATTTATGTAAAAGATGTATATTTTGTCATATGTCTATCTATTCATATGTCTAACTATATATTATGTCTATCGATCTATATCTGTTTCTCTCTATCTTTTCATCAATCTATTCATATATCCATCTATTATTCTATATCTATCTATATGCATCTGTTCATCTATATTTATCTATATGTATCTGTTCATCTATACTTATCTATCTATATGTATCTAATCATCTAAATCTATCTATCTATAAATACGTTTTTCTTCATTTATATTATTAATTTATATTTATGTATTTAGCAATATATACCCATTTGTCTATATTTATCAATATCTATTTATCTATATCTATGTCAGTCAACAAAATTTAATAAAAATGATACAAATGATAAATAAAAAAACGTGGCACCTACGCGAACCCCTGTTCACTTGGCGTGGGTGAGGCTCGATCGCGGGCCCCTCGCGTGGGAGGCGACGACCTTACCAACCGCACCACCGATTCTTATGTACATGTCAAGGTACTTGGGTTTTTGAAGATAACATTGGCGTATTCTCTCTCTCTCTCTCTCTCTCTCTCTCTCTCTCTCTCTCTCTCTCTCTCTCTCTCTCTCTCTCTCTCTCTCTCTCTCTCTCTCTCTCTCTCTCTCTCTCTCTCTCTCTCTCTCTCTCTCTCTCTCTCTCTCTCTCTCTCTCTCTCTCTCTCTCTCTGTGTGTGTGTGTGTGTGTGTGGTGTTTGTGTGCATTCGTGAACTCTCTCTCTCTCTATATGTGCGTGTGTGTGAAACTGTATGTGCGTGTGTGTGCATTCGTTTACAGAGATTTGTGCGTGTGCGTGTTTCCATATTCTTTTCATGATTATATACATATGTAGTATATTTAACACATAGATGAGGGAAATAAGCGGATTTTGAACATGATTTTGAGGAATAAAATGATACAAGGAGACGTTATCTCCTTTCTTTTTTTCTCGAAGTAGGGTCATGATTCATTTTAAGAAGGAAAGTGTTATCGGCATATAAAAACAAAAGATTTTCTGAAAAAGAAAAAAAAAAAAATCTTTGGGCTTCATTGTAATGTTTCAAAAAATGAAATTAAGTAACGATGAATAACATTCTAAATAAACATTCTACAGAAGATCCTTAGAATAAAATGAAAATGAAATAATACGCGACTGGTTAAGTAAATCCCTGTTGTTATACAATTTACGATAACAATAACATTCTTACAACTCATTTGTGTTGCAGTGATTAAAGTTATGTATGGTAAAGTTAGGTAAAGTAAAGTTAAGTAAAGTAAATAGATGAATATAAAAAATGTAAAAAAATGGTAATCAGTCGTGCTGTAATGGACTGTTAACCTATATTTAGAATATAAGGTACTGTATTTTCATTATCCTCAATGACTCTACATTGTAGGTGATTTGCCTTGCAATCAAATATGATAAGGCAAAACCAAATGTATCTCTAGTGATCTGTTTTCAGTATGCACTGGTCAAGGGAGTTTGGCTGAATTCAAGGCAACATATCTGAATCACGGTTCAAGAAAGCACCGGAATGTTTTTCTTCTAAAGCATCCTTGAGTTAGAGATCACTCATCAGGCCATCTTGGCTACTTAGGACGCTGCTATTCGGGGCTAACAAGCAGCAGTTTTTGTGGTTTGTTTGTTTTTGCTTATGATGTAATTGTCGTTTGAATATGTTTAGATATTATCTCTCTCTCTCTCTCTCTCTCTCTCTCTCTCTCTCTCTCTCTCTCTCTCTCTCTCTCTCTCTCTCTCTCTCTCTCTCTCTCTCTCTCTCTCTCTCTCTCTCTCTCCCTCCCCCTCTTTCTCTGTCCCTCTCTCTTTCTCTCTTTTCCTCTCTCCCTCCCTCTCCTTCTCTCTCTCTCTCTCTCTCTCTCTTCCCTCCCCCTCCCTCTCTCTCTCTCCCTCTCTCTTGTCCCTCTTTCCCCTTCCTCTCTCCCTCTTTCTGTCACTCTCTCTCTTTCTCCCTCCCTCCTTCCCTCGCTCCCTCCCTCCCTCTCCTCTCTCTCTTTCTCCCTCCCTTCCTCCCTCCCTCCCCCTCTCTCTGTCCCTCTCTCTCTTTCTCCCTCCCTCCCTCCCTACCTCCTTCCCCCCCTCCCTCCCTCCCTCCCTCTCTTCGTCTTGACAACCAACATTACTCGAATTTAAGTGGTTCCTCTTATCGGATAAAGAGGTAGAAATTACGTGTTTTTTTATGACAGTCGTGTTGTTGATAAAGGCGAATGTCATTGTGATTTATGGTGTCTAATTATAATGGTATGGATGAAGGGAATTATCTTAATTGTTATTGGGACATCGATGAGGAATGGGAGAAATGAGGAATGATGGGATAAAGGGTAAGAAGGAATGGGAAGAATGAAGATGGGAAAAGAAATAAGGAGAAGTGAAACAGGAGACAGGATGAAGAAGAAAGAAGAAAGAAGTAGAAATAAATAAGAAGAAAAGAAAAAGAAGATAATTAAAAGAAACAGATGGGGGAGAAGACAGAAACAGAAGTAGAAAATGAAAAGAAAGGGCAAAGAAAAGAGATAGAAGAAATCAAAGGCAAACGACAATGGAAGTTATGTAAATAATGATCAAACTTTCCAGCAATTAATAAATTATAATAAGAACATATGATGATGATAATAACAATGATATTGCCACTGTTGTTCATAGTGTCAATGACAATAACAATCATGATAATAATAATAACAACAATAATAACAATGATGATGATGATGAAAATAACAATAATAACAATGATGATGTTAGTGAAGATAACAATGGTGACAGTGGAGATAACAATAATAATGATGATGATGGTGGAAATAACAAAAATAACAATGATGATGATGGTGAAGATAACAATAATAACAATCATGATGTTAGTGAAGATAACAATGGTGACAGTGGAGATAACAATGATAATGATGATGATGGTGGAAATAACGAAAATAACAATGATGATGATGGTGAAGATAACCATAATAACAATGACATCGACATTGCCAATAGCGCCAAGAACAGTAATTGATAAAAATAACGGTAATGGAATCAGTCACCAACAGAAGGCAATTCTGGTTCTGAAGGAGGAGGAGGAGGAAGAGAAGGAGTAGGAGAAGGGGAAGGAGTTGGAGGAAGAGGAAACGGAGAATGAGGAGGAAAAGGGGGAAGAGGGAGAGGTGGAGGAAATGGAGGAGGAAATGGAATAAGAGGAAGATAGGAGAAGGAGGAAGAAGAAGAGGAGTAGGAGGAGAAAATGGAGGAAAATGAGAAGGAGGATGAAATGGAGGAAGAGGAGGAGGAATAGAGAACAAAGTTAACGAAAACTGACAGGAGAAAAAGAAAAAAAAGAAAAGTCGACAAG
>NW_027213485.1:0-5000 GCF_042767895.1 Penaeus vannamei | reverse complement strand
CCTGCCCCTCCCCCTCTTTCTCTTTTTCCTATCTCTCTATTTCTCTTTCTCTTCCTTGTTCTTTCCCCAATTTCTCCTTCATCCTCTCTCTCTATCTCTCTCTCTCTCCCTCCCACTCTCATTCTCTCTCTCTCTCTTTCTTTCTTCTCTCTCTCTCTCTCTCTCTCTCTCTCTCTCTCTCTCTCTCTCTCTCTCTCTCTCTCTCTCTCTCTCTCTCTCTCTCTCTCTCTCTCTCTCTCTCTCTCTCTCTCTTTCTCTTTCTCTTTCTCTTTCTCTTTCTCTCTTCTCTCTCTCTCTCTCTCTCTCTCTCTCTCTCTCCCTCTCTCTCTCTCTCTCTCTCTCTCTCTCTCTCTCTCTCTCTCTCTCTCTCTCTCTCCCTCTCTCTCTCTCTCTCTCTCTCTCTTCCTCTCTCCTTCTATTTACTTCCTTCTCACAAAATCGATGCAACTTGAGTCGAGAGTTCACCAACTGTGAATTATCATATTTGGATGACTTTTTATGAGGTTTCTTAACTCATTTTTGTTCTTTGCTTCTCTGGTATGATTGTTATGAGAGATTCTTTATATATTTTATTCCGTTATGTTTTTCCTAGGTTTGTATACTTCGGTAATGGTGTTTTCGTTCTTATTCATCATCTTTATTGCCATCATCACCATCATTATCATCACTATCATCCTCCTTATCCCTATCATCATCACTATCATTCTCATCCTCCTTATCATCATCACTATCATCATCATCACCATCATCATCATTATCACCATCAGTACTCAATCCCCCTAGTACTCACTCCCCCTGGTACTCAACTCTTAGTACTCATCCACCAGTACTCATCCTCCCCCAGCACCCCCCCCCCCCAGTACTCACCCGTACTTCATCTGTGAGTGAAGGTTGTCCATTTCGGTGAGGAACTGGCAGAAGTGTCTCCCAGTTATCCTGAGCATTTTGTCGTAGTTCCTGTCGCTGCAGAATCTCACGAACCATCTGGAAGGGAGGTCGAGATTTAGGTCCTGCGAGAGATTAAAGGTCAGGCTAAGCGAGGTCGTGATTTAGGTCTTACGAGAGGTTAAAGGTCAGGCTAAGCGAGGTTGTGATTTAGGTCCTACGAGGGGTCAAGGGTTAGTAAAAGCGAGGTCGAGAGTTAGGTCCTGCGAGAGGTCAAAGGTCAGGCTAAGCGAGGTCGAGGGTTAGGTCCTATGAGAGGTCAAGGGTCAGCCTAAATAAGGTCGAGACTGAAGTTCTACGAGAGGTCAAGGGTCAGCCACCAAAGTCAAACACCAGACTGAATCGAGGTCAAACGTCAGACTGAAACGAGGTTGAGATTAAGTCTAGAAGTCACGACTAAGAAACGAGGTTAAGATTTGGAGACGAGGTCAAGATGAAGCCTAAGCGAGGGAAAGATGCATTCTAGCGGTCACGGCTGGGAGCCAAGGTTAAAATTAGGCCTTTGTGTCTTAAAGAAGAGGCCTAAATAAGCTCAAATCCCGCTTACTTTTCTTAATTGAATATATGAAGCAAGGTTGTATAAAAAATATATATATATATATATATATATATATATATATATATATATATATATATATATATATATATATATATATATTTTTTTCTCTCATAAGCAAGACATGGAGAAATTCTGTACAGCAAAAATAAGAAAGAAAAAAAATCGCACACATTGGTATAAATATCTTTAAACTAAATAAGAATTATAAGGGGATATTAGACTCTAAGGAAATAGGAATATTTCGTGAGGACAATATTAATAAAAAAGAATGTTCGAATATATTAATATGAAACTTTCATATTTTAGCGTGAATCTTTCGGAAAGAGAGAGAAAGAGAGAGAGAGAGACAGAAAGAGACAAAGACAGAGACAGACAGACAGAGAGAGAGAGAGACAAAGACAGAGTCAGACAGAGAGAGAGACAAAGACAGGGACAGACAGAGAGAGAGAGAGAGACAGAGACAAGAAACACAGAGAGAGAGACAGAGACAGAGACAGAGACAAAGAGAGACAGGCAGACAGAGACAAAGAGTGAAACACAGAAACAGAGAGAGAGAGAACATTCACAACACCAAATAAAACGCCTTTACCCTCAAAGTAGATCAATCCACACCCACCCCCTCCCCCTTCCCCACCCCCCTTCCCCTCCCCCTTCCCCTCCCCCTTCCCCTCTCCCTTCCCTTCCCTCTTCCCCTCCCCCCCCCTCCCCCCTTCCCCTTCCCCTCCCTCTTCCCCTCCTCCCCTCGCCCCTACCCACCTGCCAAATACCCTGAGGTAATCCAAATGGTCGCCCTGCCCCAAGATGTTCGCGCACGCCTCTGCCAGACGTATGATCAGGTTGTCGTCGTAGATTTTCTGGTTGGTGAACTCGGTCGTCTTGCAGCCGGCTTCCTCCTTCACTCTCTCCCACGTCAGCTCGCCGTACTCCACCTGGAAGGGAGGGAGGAGGTTGTGAGTGGTGAGGGAGGGAGGGAGAGGAGGAGGTTGTGAGTGGTGAGGGAGGGAGGGAGAAGGTTGTGAGTTGTGAGGGAGGGAGGGAGGGAGGATGTTGTAAGGGAAGGAGGGAGGAAGGAGGTTGTGAGTTGTGAGGGAGGGAAGGAGAGAGGTTGTGAGGGAGGGAGGTAAGAGGTGAGTTGTGAGGAGGGAGGAAGGAAAGGGGTAGTTAGCTGGGAAGGTGGGAGGGAGGAAAAAGGTTGTGAGTCGTGAGGATGAAGTACAAAGGGAAGGGTGCTAAGAGAAAGAGGATGAGATAGAGGAAGAGGGAGAAATGAGAGGGAAGAAGAAGGAAAAGATGGGAAAATGAGAGAGAGAAAGAGGGAAAAGGAGAGGAAGAAAGATTGGGAGGAAGAGTAGAGGGATTTCAGGGAATATGTGCACAGAACCACACACACACACACGCACATACACAGACATACACATAAACACACACACTAATAATAATAATAATAGCTTTTCGTGCAAATGACCTTCCCCACATAAAGATAATAATAAATAAATAAATAAATAAACTAAATAAACAATTATCCCAGATCTCCACGAGAATTAAAAAAAAGAAAATGACAACAAAATACAATAAATAAATAATATAATAAAATAATATAAATGACCTTCCCCCACATAAAAAAGAATAATAATAAATAAATAAACAATAATCCCAGATCTCCGCGAGAATTAAAAAAAGACGAAAATGACAACAAAATAAAATAAAATAAATAATATAAATAAATAATATAAATTACCTTCCCCCACATAAAAAATAATAATAAATAAATAAATAAATAAACAATCATCCCAGATCTCCACGAGAATAAAAAAAGACGAAAATGACAACAAAATACAACAAATAAATAATATAAATAAATAATAAATAAATGAACAAACTAAATAAACAATCATCCCAGATCTCCACGAGAATATAAAAAAAGACGAAAAGGACAACAAAATAAAATAAAATAAATAATATAAATAAGTAAATTTGTCCCATCTTTCCGCAAGAACGGAAGCGATCCGAGACAAAAGACGTTCGAGAAATTCGGAAAGCAATCTTGGGAGGAAAGGACCATCTGCCAGGCAATGAGGGTGACGGCTGGAAGGGAAACAGGTTGTAAATAATCTCCCTTTTTGTCTTTTTCTTTTTTGTCTTTTTCTTTTCTTTCATTTTTTTTTTTTTTTTTTTTTTTTTTTTTTTTTTGCAAGAGGAAGAAGGGAAAATGATGAGGGAGAGGGAAAATTGAGGGGGAGGAAGAAGAGGAAAACGAGGGAGAGGAAGAAGGAAAAGAGGGAGAGAAAGAAGGAAAAGAGTGGGAGGGAAGAGGGAAATGAGGGAGTGGAAGAGGGGAAAGAAGGAGAGGAAGAGGGAAATGGGAGTGGAAGAGGGGAAAGAAGGAGAGGAAGAAAGAAATTGAGGGGAGGAAGAGGGGACAGAGGAATAAGTGAAAGAGGAGAAATTGAGGGAGAGAGGAAGAGAGGAATGAGGAGGAAGAGGGAAACGATGGAGAGAAAGAGGACAGAGGAAGAAGGAAAAGAGGGAAGGGGGAAAGATGGGAAGGAAGAGGGAAATGAGGGAGTGGAAGAGGAAAAGAAGAAGAGGAAGAAGGGAAAATGAGGGGGAAGAATAGGGAAATGAGAGAGAAACAGAGGGAAATAAGGGAGAAAATTGAGCGTGAGGAAGTAGGAAAAAGATGGGGAGGAAGAGGGAAATGAGGAAGAAAAAGAGGGAAATGACGGAGTGGAAGAGGGGAAAGAAGAAGAGGAAGAGGGGAAAATGATGGAGGAAGAAAAGGGAAGGGAAAGAAGGAAAGGAAGAATAAGAAGTGGAGGGAAAAATGAAGAAAAGAAAGAGAGAAAGGATAGTGTTTTTTCCTCTTTTCTCATATTTTTTTCCATACATTTTCTTCCCATAACGGAAGGAGAGGGAAGGGAATATGTGATGACGAGGTTCCTGTTAGTAAATGTGGTGATGATAGTGATGTTGGTGATGATGAAAATGATGATGATGTTAGTGGTTCTAGTGGAAATGATGTGGGTGTTGCATTAATGGTGATAATGATAGTGATATAAACCATAGGAAGAGTAATGATGAAACAATAACAGCAGCAATAACAATGATAATGAATTATGATGATAGGGAGGAGGAGGAGATGGATGATGAAGATGAGGAGGAGGATAATAACAGTAATAAGAGTAAATATTGATTAATGAAATGATGATAACGATGACTATGACGATGACGATGATGACGGGAAGAGCAATGATGAAACAATAACAGCAGCAATAACAATGGTAATGAATTATGATGATAGGGAGGAGGAGATGGATGATGAAGATGAGGAGTAGGATAATGACAGTAATAAAATATTGATTAATGAAATGATGATGATGATGACGATGTCGATGATGATGATGACGATGATGATGATGATAATAACACAGACGATGATAATAAAAATAACGACAATCACACTGACAACACTTCCGACAGCAACAACAAGAGCAAC
>NW_027213484.1:47500-49418 GCF_042767895.1 Penaeus vannamei | reverse complement strand
GTGTGTGTGCTGCTGTGTGTGTGTGTGTGTGTGTGTGTGTGTGTGTGTGTGTGTGTGTGTGTGTGTGTGTGTGTGTGTGTGTGTGTGTGTGTGTGTGTGTGTGTGTGTGTGTGTGTGTGTGTGTGTGTGTGTGTGTGTTTATATGTGTATGCTCACATATGTTATCCTTAGACTCAGTCAAAATCAATTGAGGAAGATAAGCTTCCAAATAATGCTGTCCTCCAACAAGTTACTTGTTTAAGGAATTGCAAAAGGTAATCTACCTGCAGATTTGTGTAGGGCCTTAGTCAAGTGATGCAAGGCTTCTGTATGTGCTTCTGCAATTTTCATTATGATTGGGAAAAGATGCTTAACCATCCAAAAGATTAGGCCTCTGCAGTTTCATGTTTAGATTTATAGTAAAAGTGTAGAAAGTTTTTCCTACTGCAGCATTATGATACAAATAACAGACTATGTTTCTTTTAATCTTTTTTATGTATTTATGCATATGTCTGCCAGTTTCATGAATGCTTTTTAATTTCTGCAGGATTCTCTGATTCCGCCAAGTGAACGTAATTCTTACAAGTGTGAGAAGGAAGCAACAGGCCCACTCAACCGCAAAAAGCTCATAGACCACATCAATGACCAGGCCATGAATGAGCCCGACCGACCAGAGCTTGTGCCATATGTTCCTGGAACTGTTAGAGGGAAAAAGGTAGGGCTAAAACATTACCTGTTTCATTATAATTTTTCTGTTCTCCAGATAAATTTGGGATTTGATTGGTTAACATTGAAGATAGTATTAGCACGCCTATAAGATTTTTTGCCCTTAAATACCATTTTCGTATAAATTGATGAAATTTTAATGAGCGGTTTAACATAATTACATTCTCAACCTTTTGCTCATTAAGTGAAGGATGGATCAATATTGTGAATTCTAATAGTAGCTTTTGCTATTTGGATTGTAGATTTGACGCCTACAACTCAATTTGATATGTAATTACACTGATTTGTTCTCTCATGGATAGATTTTGAGCCTGCATATGACCAAGTTTTATTGAAATTGATACTGCATAATTGTTTGAGGGATTGATTTCTTGCAAGATGTGTATATCTACCCTGATTACCAAATCACTTTGATTGATATGAATTATGAGAATGCAAAACTAATATTTTGATTAATGATCATATATAGAAAGCAAAGTGCTTATAGTAAAAATTTTTGTCATGATATGATGTAATTACCTGGAATGGAGGTTAGTTTTTGATGCTTTTTTATTGTAATCATATAGCTGGCCTTGTGTATTCATGATATTGACAGGTATTTTCTCCTTATATCAATGTAGTGGGTACCTCCACCACCTCCAGAACCACAAGACGATGACGAGGTTCATACAAATGAAGTGGAAGTGGATTTGGATGAGGAGTTTGCTTCAGTACTGAACACTGCCACTGAGGATGAAATTGTTGACTTAGCAGGTAAAGGCATTGATTAGATTGTTGGTAAATTTGACTAGGAAGAAAGATTTCATGATTGATATAATATTGTATTATAATTTTCTTGATGTGCTGAATTAGATATTAAAAGCTTGACTTTCACGGCCCTTCACCTCAAGCTTAATTTTTTTTTAAGAATTTAAAAAGGATGTGTTTTTTTATTTTTACTATTTTTTGGTGGGAGGGAGAGTAACCATTTCAAACTTGAATTATTTTGTTCTTTTGTAATAAAGACCTCCAACCTCAGTGTCTTTAAAAGTTTAATTGCATTATAAAATATATCATTAAAAGCAATAAGGATGTATTATGGACCTTACTCATAATATTTTTTTGACTGATGGAGATGCGACTAATCATTTCATTCATAAAGACATAAAAGCCTTCCAGATTTGGAAAACATAACTACAGTACATTAATAACAGAAATAGATCAATCCTATCTT
>NW_027213482.1:10000-22500 GCF_042767895.1 Penaeus vannamei | reverse complement strand
AGAAAAACGGGACTTGGAGAGAGGGAGAGGAAGAAGAGGAAGAGAGAGAGAAGTTGCTCGTGTCTCGCAGCTCGTTAAGTATCGCGGAAAAGTCTCACAATGGCGGCCATAATGTCGACGCTGTGTTTACGAGCCCAGAGCACCCTTCGCCCGACAGTAAATAATCACGCGGCGGAAATAACCAACTGGAGCGACTTTTACGCCCTCGACTACAGGTGGGATGGGCGGGAGGGGCGGGAGGGGCGGGGGGCGGGGGTAGGATGGGTGACAAGGAAGGGTCGAGGGGCGGGGGTGGGATGGGTGACCAGGGAGGGGGAAGGGGCCAGGGTGGATGGGTAAGAAGGGAGTGATGAGGGAGGAAGGGAGGGCGAGGGAGGAAGGGATCGGGCGAGAGGGGAGGAGGAGGGAGTGTGGAGGAGGGGTATGGGTGGGAAGGAAGGGGAAGAGAGGGAGGAGGGAGAGGTAAGAGAGGAAACATAGGGAAGGGGAAGGAAGGAAAGAGGAGGATGGAAGAGGGAGAAACAGGGGAGAGGGAGGAAGTACAGGGCAAATAGAGGAGAAGAATAGGAAGAAGGAAGAGAGAGAGAGAGATAAAGGGATAAGGAGAGACGGTAAGGGCGAGAGAAACGAGAAAAAGACGAAGGGAGAAAATGGAACAGAAAAATAGGAGAAGAGGGTAGAAGGAGTATGAAGCTTGATAAAAAGAGGATGAAGGAGGGATGAAAGGAATGGGAGAAAGATAGGGAGAGATAAAAATAATAAAAAAGAGGGGAAAGAGTGAGAAAAGCCGAGTTAATAAGGAACAGTCAAAGACAAAAATAGAAAAGAGAAAAGGAGAGAGAGAGAAGGAGGAAGGAAAGGGGGAGATGGGAAAAAGGAGAAGGGGAAGATGGGAAAAAAAGCGAAAGGGGGAGAGAGAAGGGCAAGAGGGTGGAATTTAATTTCTTGGTCCTTGTAAGTGGATGAATTTCTACTTAAGCAAAGTTGTTCCTGGTATTTGCTTCATCTTCCTCCCACATCACTTTTTTAAACACTTTTTTTCACTTTATTTAACTTTTTTTATTTCCCTTTTTTTCTTTTTTTTCTTTATTTCGTTTCTTTTTTCTTTTCTAAATTCTTACTTTTATTCTTTTCTATTCTCCCTGTCCATCCCATCATTTTTTTTTTCTTAATTCCCCTTTTTTCATTGCATCTCCGCTCCTTCTCTACCACTTACCCCCTTCCTCCCCCACCATAACAATAAACCACTCTCTACTTCATCACCATCTTGTTCTCCTTCTTCACCTTCTCCCCCATCATCTCCCCTCCACCACCTCCTTCTCCTCCATCACCTCTTCCCACCACCACCTTCTCTTTGCCACTCCTCCACCATTATCGCTTCACCTCTTCCTCCATCACCTCCCTTTCTTCTACTCTCTCTACCATCACCTTCTCTTTTCTTCTCCATTTTTTCCTCCTTGTTTCCTCTTTTCTCTCGCAAGCTTTTCTTCCTCCACCATCTCCTCCTCCACCTTTTATCTCCGCTTTCACCACCACATTTTCTTCCTGCTCAACCCTCTTCTCCTGCACTGCCGTCTCCACTTCTCCTTCACCAGGAATCCTTTCCTCTCTCTTCACCACCTCTCATTTTCTTTTTCCCCTTTCACTATCACTTTCTTCCTATCTGCTTTCCTCTCTCCTTCCCTCCTCCACCTTCTAATCTTCCCCCTTTCACTACCTCCTCTCCTTCAAACCCTCTTTTACCGCCATCTTCTTCACCACCCCCTTCTCCCCCTTTCTACATCATATTTTTCATGACCACCACCATTTTCCCCCCTCCTCCACCAACTTTTCTCCAATTTCTCCACCAATTTATCCGCAAACTTCACCTTCTCCACCAACTTCTCCATCTTCTGGACCAATTTATCCACCAACTTCTCCACCACCACCTTTTCCACCACCACCAACTTCACCACCTTCACTACCACCACCACTACCAACTTCTCCACCTTCTCCACCACCTTTTCCACCACTACCAACTTCTCCCCCTCCCTCCACCACCACCAACAACAACAACAACTTCTGAGGGAGATGAGGGTGAGGGGAGATGAGGGTGAGGGGGAGATGAGGGTGAGATGAGGAGAGATGAGGGGAGATGAGGGTGAGGGAGATGAGGGTGAGAGGGGAGATGAGGGTGAGAGGGAGATGAGGAGGTGAGTGGATGAGGGAGATGAGATGAGAGGAGGGAGATGAGATGAGTGAGGTGAGGGGATGAGGGAGATGAGATGAGTGAGATGAGGGGATGAGGGAGATGAGATGAGTGAGGTGAGGGGATGAGGGAGGGAGATGAGGGTGAGGGGAGATGAGGGTGAGGGGAGATGAGGGTGAGAGGGAGATGAGGGTGAGGGGGAGAGTGAGGGGAGATGAGAGGAGATGAGGGTGAGGGGGGAGATGAGGGTGAAAGGGAGATGAGGGTGAGGGGGGAGATGAGGGTGAGGGGGGAGATGAGGGGGAGGGGGGAGATGAGGGTGAGGGGGAGATGAGGGTGAGGGAGTAGATGAGGGTGAGGGGGGAGATGAGGGTGAGGTGGAGATGAGGGTGAGGGGGGAGATGAGGGGGAGAGGGAGATGAGGGTAAGGGGGAGATGAGGATGAGGAGGGAGATGAGGGTGAGAGGGAGATGAGGGTGAAGGGGGAGATGAGGGTGAGAGGGGAGATGAGGTTGATGGGGGAGATGAGGTTGAGGGGGGAGATGAGGTTGAGGGGGGAGATAAGGGTGAAAGTGGGGGGAGATGAGGGAGTGAGGGTGAGAGATGAGGTGAGGGGAGTGAGAGGGAGATGAGGGTGAGAGGGAGATGAGGGTGAGAGGGAGATGAGGGTGAGGGGGGATATGAGGGTGAGTGGGAGATGAGGGGGGAGATGAGGGTGAGGGGGGAGATGAGGGTGAGGGGGGAGATGAGGGTGAGGGGGGAGATGAGGGTGAGGGGGGAGATGAGGGTAGAGGGAGATGAGGGTGAGGGGGGAGATGAGGGTGAGAGGGAGATGAGGGGGAGAGGGAGATGAGAGTGAGGGGGAGATGAGGGTGAGGGGGTGAGATGAGAGATGAGGGGAGATGAGGGTGATGGGGGAGATGAGAGTGAGGGGGAGATGAGGGTGAGGGGGGAGATGAGGGTGAGGGGGAGATGAGAGTGAGGGGATGAGATGAGAGTGAGGGGGGAGATGAGGATGAGGGGAGAGATGAGGGTGAGGGGGAGATGAGGGGGAGGGGGGAGATGAGGGTGAGGGGGAGATGAGATGAGGGTGAGGGGGAGATGAGGGTGATGGGGGAGATGAGGGTGAGGGGGGAGATGAGGGTGAGGGGGAGATGAGAGAAGGGGGAAGATGAGGGTGAGGGGGGAGATGAGAGGTGAGGGGGGAGATGAGGGGGAGGGGGGAGATGAGGGGGAGGGGGGAGAGAGGTGAGGGGGGAGATGAGGGTGAGGGGGGAGATGAGGGTGAGGGGGGATGATGAGAGAAGGGGGGAGATGAGGGTAATGGGGAGATGAGAGTGAGGGGGAGATGAGGGTGAGGGGGGAGATGAGAGTGGGGGGGGGGAGATGAGGGTGAGGGGGGAGATGAGAGTGAGGGGGGAGATGAGGGTGAGGGTGGAGATGAGGGTGAGGGGGAGGAGATGAGGGTGAGGGGGGAGATGAGAGTGAGGGGGGAGATGAGGGTGAGGGGGGAGATGAGAGTGAGGGGGAGATGAGGGGGAGGGGGGAGATCAGGGTGAGGGGGGAGATGAGAGTGAGGGGGAGAGATGAGAGGTGAGAGGGAGATGAGAGTGAGGGGGAGATGAGAGTGAGGGGGGAGATGAGGGTGAGGGGGAGATGAGGGTCAGGGGGGAGATGAGGGTCAGGGGGGAGATGAGGATGAGGGGGGAGATGAGGGTGAGGGATGAGGAGATGAGGGTGAGGGGGGAGATGAGAGTGAGGGGGGAGATGAGGGTGAGGGGGGAGATGAGAGTGAGGGGGAGATGAGGGGGAGGGGGGAGATGAGGGTGAGGGGGGAGATGAGAGTGAGAGGGGGAGATGAGGGTGAGAGGGAGATGAGAGTGAGGGGGAGATGAGAGTGAGGGGGGAGATGAGGGTGAGGGGGAGATGAGGGTCAGGGGGGAGATGAGAGTGAGGGGGGAGATGAGGGGGAGGGGGGAGATGAGGGTGAGGGGGAGATGAGAGTGAGGGGGAGATGAGGGTGAGGGGGGAGATGAGGGTGAGGGGTAGATGAGAGTGAGGGGGGAGATGAGGGTGAGGGGGGAGATGAGGGTGAGAGGGAGATGAGAGTGAGGGGGAGATGAGAGTGAGGGGGGAGATGAGGGTGAGAGGGAGATGAGAGTGAGGGGGAGATGAGAGTGAGAGGGAGATGAGAGTGAGGGGGAGATGAGAGGTGAGGGGGGAGATGAGGGTGAGGGGGGAGATGAGGGTGAGGGGATAGATGAGGGTGAGGGGGAGATGAGAGTGAGGGGGAGATGAGGGTGAGAGGGGAGACGAGGGTGAGGGGGAGATGAGAGTGAGGGGGAGATGAGGATGAGGGGGAGATGAGGGTGAGGGGGTAGATGAGGGTGAGAGGGAGATGAGGGTGAGGGGGGAGATGAGGGTGAGGGGGGAATGAGGGTGAGGGGGAGATGAAGGTAAGGGGGAGATGAGGGTGAGGGGGAGATGAGGGTGAGGGGGGAGATGAGGGTGAGGGGGAGATGAGGGTGAGGGGGAGATGAGGGTGAGAGGGAGATGAGAGAAAGGGGGGAGATGAGAGTGAGGGGGGAGATGAGGGTGAGGGGGAGATGAGGGGGAGGGGGGAGATGAGGGTGAGAGGGAGATGAGAGTGAGGGGGAGATGAGAGTGAGGGGGAGATGAGGGTGAGGGGGGAGATGAGGGTGAGGGGGGAGATGAGGGTGAGGGGGGAGATGAGGGTGAGAGGGAGATGAGAGAAAGGGGGGAGATGAGAGTGAGGGGGAGATGAGGGTGAGGGGGAGATGAGGGTGAGGGGGGAGATGAGGGTGAGAGGGAGATGAGAGTGAGGGGGAGATGAGGGTGAGGGGGAGATGGGAGTGAGGGGGGAGGTGAGGGTGAGGGGAGAGATGAGGGTGAGGGGGGAGATGAGGGTGAGGGGGAGATGAGAGTGAGGGGGAGATGAGGGTGAGGGGAGAGATGAGGGTGAGAGGGATATGAGGGTGAGGGGGTGATGAGGGTGAGGGGGAGATGAGGGTGCAGGGGGAGATGAGGGTGAAGGGGGAGATGAGGGTGAGGGGGAGATGAGGGGGAGGGGGGTGATGAGGGTGAGAGAGAGATGAGAGTGAGGGGGAGATGAGAGTGAGGGGGAGATGAGAGTGAGGGGGGAGATGAGGGTGAGGGGAGAGATGAGGGGGAGGGGGAGATGAGGGTGAGGGGGGAGATGAGAGTGAGGGGGAGATGAGGGTGAGGGGAGAGATGGGGGTGAGAGGGATATGAGGGTGAGGGGGTGATGAGGGTGAGGGGGAGATGAGGGTGAGGGGGAGATGAGGGTGAGGGGGAGATGAGGGTGAGGGGGAGATGAGAGTGAGGGGGAGATGAGGGTGAGGGGAGAGATGGGGGTGAGAGGATATGAGGGTGAGGGGGGTGATGAGGGTGAGGGGGAGATGAGGGTGAGGGGGAGATGAGGGGTGAGAGGGAGATGAGGGTGAGGGGGGAGTTGAGGGTGAGGAGGAGATGAGGGTGAGGGGGGAGATGAGGGTGAGGGGGGAGATGAGGGTGAAGGGGGAGATGAGAGTGAGGGGGGAGATGAGGGTGAGGGGGGAGATGAGGGTGAGAGGGAGATGAGAGTGAGGGGGAGATGAGAGTGAGGGGGGAGATGAGGGTGAGAGGGGAGATGAGGGTGAGGGGAGAGATGAGGGTGAGGGGGAGATGAGGGTGAGAGGGGAGATGAGAGTGAGGGGGAGATGAGGGTGAGGGGAGAGATGGGGGTGAGAGGGATATGAGGGTGAGGGGGTGAGATGAGGGTGAGGGGGAGATGAGGGTGAGAGGGAGATGAGGGGTGAGAGGGAGATGAGGGTGAGGGGGAGATGAGGGAAAGGGGGGAGATGAGGGTGAGGGGGAGATGAGGGTGAGGGGGGAGATGAGGGTGAGGGGGAGATGAGGGTGAGGGGGAGATGAGGGTGAGAGGGAGATGAGGATGAGAGGGATATGAGGGTGATGGGGAGATGAGGGTGAGAGGGAGATGAGGGTGAGAGGGAGATGGGGGTGAGGGGGGAGATGAAGGTGAGGGGAGATGAGGGTGAGGGGAGATGAGGGGGAGGGGAGATGAGGGTGAGAGGGAGATGAGAGTGAGGGGGAGATGAGGGTGAGGGGGAGATGAGAGTGAGGGGGGAGATGAGGGTGAGGGGGGAGATGAGGGTGAGAGGGAGATGTGAGTGAGGGGGAGATGAGAGTGAGGGGGGAGATGAGGGTGAGAGGGAGATGAGAGTGAGGGGGAGATGAGAGTGAGGGGGGAGATGAGGGTGAGGGGGGAGATGAGGAGTGAGGGGTAGATGAGAGTGAGGGGGGAGATGAGGGTGAGGGGGGAGATGAGGGTGAGAGGGAGATGAGAGTGAGGGGGGAGATGAGGGTGAGGGGGAGATGAGGGTGAGGGGGAGATGAGGGTGAGGGGGAGATGAGGGTGAGGGGGGAGATGAGGGTGAGGGGGGGAGATGAGGGTGAGGGGGGGAGATGAGGGTGAGGGGGGAGATGAGGGTGAGGGGGGAGATGAGGGTGAGGGGGGAGATGAGGGTGAGAGGGATATGAGGGTGATGGGGAGATGAGGGTGAGAGGGAGATGAGGGTGAGAGGGAGATGGGGGTGAGGGGGGAGATGAAGGTGAGAGGGAGATGAGGGTGAGGGGGGAGATGAGGGTGAGGGGGGGGGAGATGAGGGTGAGGGGGAGATGAGGGTGAGGGGGGAGATGAGGGTGAGAGGGAGATGAGGGTGAGGGGGGAGATGAGGGTGAGGTGGGAGATGAGGGTGAGGGGGGAGATGAGGGTGAGGGGGAGATGAGGGTGAGGGGGGAGATGAGGGTGAGGGGGGAGATGAGGGTGAGGGTGAGATGAGGGTGAGGGGGAGATGAGGGTGAGAGGGAGATGAGGGTGAGGGGAGAGTGAGGGGAGATGAGGGTGAGAGGGAGATGAGGGTGAGAGGGAGATGAGGGTGAGAGGGAGATGAGGGTTAGGGGGATATGAGGGTGAGTGGGAGATGAGGGGGAGATGAGGGTGAGGGGGGAGATGAGGGTGAGGGGGGAGATGAGGGTGAGGGGGGAGATGAGGGTGAGGGGGGAGATGAGGGTGAGGGGGGAGATGAGGGTGAGAGGGAGATGAGGGTGAGGGGGAGATGAGGGTGAGAGGGAGATGAGGGTAAGGAGAGGGAGATGAGGGTTGAGGGTGACGATGAGGGTGAGTGGAGATGAGGGTGAGGGGGAGATGAGGTGAGGGGGAGATGAGGGCTGAGGGGGGAGATGAGGGTGAAGGGGGGAGATGAGGGTGAGGGGGGAAGATGAGGGTAAGAGGGGGTAGATGTAGGGTGAGGGGGGAGATGAGGGTGAGGGGGAGATGAGGGGGAGAGGGAGATGAGGGTTTGAGTGGGTGATGAGGGTAAGTGGGGAGATGAGGGTGAGAGGGAGATGAGGGTGAGAGGGAGATGAGGGTGAAGGGGGAGATGAGGGTGAGGGGGAGATGAGGTAGGTGGGAGGAAGATGAGGGTTGATGGGGGGAGATGAGGGTGATGGGGGAGATGAGGGTGAGGAGGGAGATGAGGGTGAGAGGGAGATGAGGGTGAGAGGGAGATGAGGGTGAGAGGGAGATGAGGATGAGAGGGAGATGAGGGTAAGGGGGGGGATGAGGGTGAGGGGGGAGATGAGGGTGAGAGGGAGATGAGGGTGAGGGGGGAGATGAGGGTGAGAGGGAGAGTGGGGGTGAGAGGGGAGATGAGGGTGAGGGGGAGATGAGGGTGAGGGAGATGAGGGAGATGAGGGTGAGAGGGAGATGAGGGTGAGAGGGAGATGAGGATGAGAGGGAGATGAGGGTAAGGGGGGAGATGAGGGTGAGGGGGGAGATGAGGGTGAGAGGGAGATGAGGATGAGAGGGATATGAGGGTGATGGGGAGATGAGGGTGAGAGGGAGATGATTAAGATGAGGGTGAGGGGGGAGATGAGGGTGATGGGGGAGATGAGGGTGAGAGGGAGATGAGGGTGAGAGGGAGATGAGGGTGAGGGGGGAGATGAGGGTGATGGGGGAGATGAGGGTGAGAGGGAGATGAGGGTGAGGGGGGAGGGAGATGAGGAGTGAGAGGGAGATGATTGTGAGGGGGGAGATGAGGGTGAGAGGGAGATGAGGGTGAGAGGGAGATGGGAGTGAGAGGAAGATGAGGGTGAGGGGGGAGATGAGGGTGATGAGGGAGATGAGGGTGAGAGGGAGATGAGGGTGAGAGGGAGATGGGAGTGAGAGGAAGATGAGGGTGAGGGGGGAGATGAGAGTGGGGGGGGAGATGAGGGTGAGGGGGGAGATGAGGGTGAGAGGGAGATGAAGGGTGAGGGGAGAGATGAGGGTGAGGGGGGAGATGAGGGTGAGAGGGAGATGAGGGTGAGGGGGGAGATGAGGGTGAGGGGGAGATGAGGGTGAGGGGGAGATGAGGGTGAGGGGGGAGATGAGGGTGAGGGGAGAGATGAGGGTGAGGGGGAGATGAGGGTGAGGGGGGAGATGAGGGTGAGGGGGAGATGAGGGTGAGGGGGAGATGAGGGTGAGGGGGAGATGAGGGTGAGGGGGAGATGAGGGTGAGGGGGGAGATGAGGGTGAGGGGGAGATGAGGGTGAGGGGGAGATGAGGGTGAGGGGGAGATGAGGGTGAGGGGGAGATGAGGGTGAGGGGGTGAGATGAGGGTGAGGGGGAGATGGGGGTGAGGGGGAGATGAGGGTGAGGGGGAGATGAGGGTGAGGGGGAGATGAGGGTGAGGGGGAGATGAGGGTGAGGGGGAGATGAGGGTGAGGGGGAGATGAGGGTGAGGGGGAGATGAGGGTGAGGGGGAGATGAGGGTGAGGGGGAGATGAGGGTGAGGGGGGAGATGAGATGAGGTGAGGGGGAGATGAGGGTGAGGGGAGATGAGGTGAGGGGGGAGATGAGGGTGAGGGGGGAGATGAGGGTGAGAGGGAGATGAGGGTGAGGGGGGAGATGAGGGTGAGAGGGAGATGAGGGTGAGTGAGAGGAGATGAGGGTGAGGGGGAGATGAGGGGGAGGGGGAGATGAGGGTGAGGGGGGGATATGAGGGTGAGGGGGAGATGAGGGTGAGGGGGAGATGAGGGTGAGGGGGAGATGAGGGTGAGGGGGAGATGAGGGTGAGGGGGAGATGAGGGTGAGGGGGAGATGAGGGTGAGGGGGAGATGAGGGTGAGGGGGAGATGAGGGTGAGGGAGGGTGAGGGGGAGATGAGGGTGAGGGGAGATGAGGGTGAGGGGGAGATGAGGGTGAGGGGGAAATGAGGGTGAGGGGGAGATGAGGGTGAGGGGGAGATGAGGGTGAGGGGAGATGAGGGTGAGGGGGAGATGAGGGTGAGGGGGAGATGAGGGTGAGGGGGAGATGAGGGTGAGGGGGAGATGAGGGTGAGGGGGGGAGATGAGGGTGAGGGGGAGATGAGGGTGAGGGGGGAGATGAGGGTGAGGGTGAGATGAGGGTGAGGGTGAGATGAGGGTGAGGGGGAGACTGGGGTGAGGGTGAGATGAGGGTGAGGGGGAGATGAGGGGGAGGGGGGAGATGAGGGTGAGGGGGAGATGAGGGTGAGGGGGAGATGAGGGTGCAGGGGGAGATGAGGGTGAGGGGGAGATGAGGGTGAGGGGGAGATGAGGGTGAGGGGAGATGAGGGTGAGGGGGAGATGAGGGTCAGGGGACATGAGGGTGAGGGGGAGGTGAGGGTGAGGGGGAGATGAGGGGGAGGGAGGGATGAGTGTGAGGGGGAGATGAGGGTAAGGGGCAAGGTAGGTGAGAGGGAGGCGAAAGGGTGAAAGAGGCATACGGCGAGGGGAGAAGGGTCGTTGGGACTATGAGAGGTGATGGTGATGATGATAATAACAATATTCAAAAGTTTAATTTACTGGTGGAAAAAGACACATTTTTCTTCGATTTAATTAGAGGGAAAGATCTAAAGAAAGATAAAAATAATAGTAAAATGGATAAAGAGAATAAAAATAGAAATAGAAAAATAAAGCCAAACTGCATTTTGCATTAAAATAAACAAACAAACAAGCAAACAAAACAATTTTCTCCCAAACAACGAGAGTCAACATCCTGATAAACTACCCCCCCCCCCCGCCCCCCACCCTGCAGGAAGTGGTAGGTCACAGAGGCGGAAGACGGGAAGAAAGAGAAGAGCGGCGATATCCTTCCCGAAAGGGGAAGAGGGAGAAAGGCGGAGAAGTGACCTTGCGTGACACTTTTGCGTGGAAGAAGGGGGAAGCGGGAAGAGAAAGGGGGAAAGAGGAATGAAAAGTAACTTTGCGTGTCACTTCTGCATGGGGGAAGGGAAAGGGTGGCAGGAAAGAGAAGGAGATGGAAAGGGAAGGGGGTAGGAAGAAGGGTGAAGGGGAAGGACGAGGGAGATGGGAAGGGGAAAGAAGGAAAGAAGAGAAGGAGGAAGGGAGAAGGGGCGATGAGAGGGGGGGGGGGGAAAGGGAAAAAGGGAAAATGGCGAGAGAGAAGGGGATGCAGAAAAGGAGTACACGGGAGGGGAAGCGCACTGTTGAGGGGAGTCCAGAGCAAGGGAAAAGGTTTTCCTCTGAAAGGTATATTGCACGGGGGTATGCAGGTACGCAAAGACACCAAACACACACACACACATATGTGAGTGTGTGTGTGTGATTGTCTGTATCTGTGTCTGTGTGTAACACATATGTGTGCGAGTGTGTTTATGTTTACGTGTGTGAGTGTTTTATGTGAATGCATTGTTTAGAAATACAAATAAATACAACAAGAAATAAAGAAATTCTTCATGCTTAACCAAATTCCTCAACCAAAAGTCATCTTTAATACTTGATACAGCATACCAGCTTGAGTATCCGGGCTACATCAGGATATCCCTCGCCCTCCCCTCCTCACAAGAGCAATTTGAAGATGAAGGACGTCACCTCATTATGTCCTTGAAATGTAATTCTGATCTTGCCATTCCTCGCTGGGCTAAGGGAAATACAGCGATGAGAACGGTAAATGATAATCATAAAACAGGTATTTAGTGAGTGATTTTTATATATCAAAGAAGTTCTACTGTATAAACGGTTTATGAAATAGATGGAAAAGTATGAATGATACATTCAAAACTGTACACTGTTAAATCAGCTAAAGAAATAACAGCTTCTATAGACAGATAGATAGATATATAGTCAGACAGACAGATATACAGATAGATAGAAAATAAATAGAGATAGAAATATAGGACAGAGAGAAAGGCAGATGCGTAGATGGATAGTCTGACAGACAGATAGACAGATAGATAGACAGTTAGGCAAACGGATAATTATACAGATAGGTAGACAGATAGATAGAGAGACAGAGACAGATATATAAACAAACATATACAGATTCTACAGCATCAAGAATCTGTTATAGCAGGTGTGACAAGCGTTTCCCTTGGCGTTGTGTCACGCCGCGAGTCCCCCTCTGCTCTCGCGCCACTGAACACGCAACAGAACCAGAATCAGTTTCAGCGCCGGTCACTTCTGCTCAGTCGTCCAAATATTGGTCTTTGGCGAGGCCGTTCGTGTTATCAAGTGATGATTAAACGCCTGGGAATATTGGCCAAATAAGGTATGTATTATGCTATCTGAATGGGCTGAAAGGAGGAGGTATTTGTAGGGAAATGTGAAAATTGTATCTAATCATCATTATTCATTAGGAGTCTTTATGTAGAGTTATGAGCACTATATATTATTCTCAGGTCATGATGCCATGGATTAGATTTAGAAAAATCGCTACACGATACCCATTCCTCAACGTTTTTTTTTCTTTTCTTAACATAAAACACACACGCTCACATATGGATACATTTAGATAGATATTTAGAGATATTTAGGTAGATATAAACAAACAAACACGCAAGCGCCCACATACAGACCCTACCAATATCTCTCCCACTTTAAACAAGAGAAAAAAAAACACTCTAGGGAGGATATTCGTCGCATAATAAAAGTGTGGATTTCGCCAGGGGATCTCCACACGGAGGCTCCCGCGGGTGTCGCCGACAGTACCCGCCACGTATCCTATTTCGAGTCCTTGATGCTTATTTTGGCCGAAGAAAGAACTTGCCATTAAAAGAGAGAGAGAGAGAGAGAGAGAGAGAGAGAGAGAGAGAGAGAGAGAGAGAGAGAGAGAGAGAGAGAGAGAGAGAGAGAGAGAAGAAGAAGAAGAAGAAGAAGAAGAAGAAGAAGAAGAAGGTTTGCATGGGGAGGATATTTTATTTAATCCTTGTTTCATGTACTGATTAAGCAATTTAGTTATTTCTTACTTA
>NW_027213481.1:92500-94074 GCF_042767895.1 Penaeus vannamei | reverse complement strand
AAGGTCAAATTCTGAAAATTCAAAAATTACAAAACTTTGCTGCCAGGGAAGCACTTGGGAACGTAAAGAAGTATGGCCACATTACCCCACACATAAACAAACTAAGTTGGCTAAAAGTACATCACAAATGCAGCTATGATACCTGCATACTAATTCACAAAATGATCCACGGTTTTTATCCAAAATGGTTGTTAACCCTTTCAACTGTAGGTAATACAACTCGTGTCCAAACAAGACAAGGCAACTCCCTATATGTTAAAAGATCACGTACAGACATAGGGGCACGACAGACACTAACTCGTGGACCCGTGATATGGAACCAACTGCCTTTTGATATCAGAAACATTCAAAACACAAATACACTCAAAAGGAAATTAAAGCTTTTGATATCAGAAACATTCAAAACACAAATACACTCAAAAGGAAATTAAAGGAACATCTATTAAATCACCAATGACATCAGGTTTCTAAATATAAGAATAGACAAGACTTATATGTACCACCATTGATTCTATGTTTAACGTATTTATTTGTACTGTAACATCACTATGTATATGATAAGAATAACCATTGTAAGAAATGGAATAAAGTGTTTTGAATTTGAATTTGAATTGGAACTCTCTCTCTCTCTCTCTCTCTCTCTCTCTCTCTCTCTCTCTCTCTTTTTTCCCCCCTCTCTCCCCCCTCTCTCTCTCTCTCTCTCTCGCTCTCTTTCTCTCTCTCTCTTTCCCTCTCTCTGTCTCTCTCTCTCTTCCCCTCTTTCTTCCCCATTCCATCCCCGAGAGGCGCAGTCCGCCCTCTCTTGCGGAGGCCAAGAGCCAGGCGCGCAAAGAGCCCATATATGTTTACAAACACATCCTTCGACCTTTGTGGGGAGAAAAAAAGGGCAGAAAAAGCCTTCCTCATTCGTATGCAGCGGCGGGGTTGCTGAACGTCAGTCTCCGTCGCAGGAATACAACAATGAAAACAAAATTTACCTTCTAACATCGCCTTCGTCATGTTCAGACGGCTTCAGCGGCAGAGTGGGCCAGGCCGCTGCTGCTGGGGTGGGGTGGGGGGAGCGTCGATGGCCCGCTTTGGCACAGGGGGATGCAATTATCTTATTCTTCATGAAGGAGAGACGCGCGTAAGTTTTTCACCCAGCAGTTTCTACGATTGTGGTCGATTTTCATTTTTTTTCATCTCTTCTGCCTCTCATTCCTGTCTTCTGTTTCTCTGACTGTTTACATGTTCGGATGCGTGCATTTCGGAGGGCTTGGCACAGACTTGGGCTTCGGAGTGTGAGAGCTACGGGTCTTTTTCTTCTGAATTTACATTTTCTTTGGATATTTTCTTTCTCTTTTATTAGGATAGTTTTAAATTTACTTCCCTTTGATTTACCTGTTTTGTAACATGGAACAGGGCAAGTAGAGTTACATTTTCCGTTTCATTTCTTCCCCGACTTCCCCTTCGTCGCAGCGGCGGATCGTGACGAGTGTCCGCCCACAGTAGTGACATCTGCAGGAGAGGCAGCGACGCGTAGCAGACACCGCCTCTTTGCGCTGATTATAATAACCATATTTCATATTTCGCTG
>NW_027213481.1:67500-70000 GCF_042767895.1 Penaeus vannamei | reverse complement strand
TTGATGATAATAATGAAATAAATTATGATAGAAGTAATATGATAATGATACAATTAATAATAAAATTAATAGCGATAATGTTAATGGTAGACATAATAAAGATGATTATAATGATAATATTGATGGTAATAACAATAAAGACAATAATAATAATGATAACAATAACAATAATGATAAAAACAACAACAACACATAATAATGATAATGATAATAATAGTAATGATAAATATAATGATAATAATAAAAACAATAATGTTGATGTTAATAATGAGATATATGGTAATGATGATGATAATAAGAACAACAATAATTACAGATATAATAATAATGTTAATGATAATGATGATGATTATAACGATAATAAAAATAGTGATAACAATAATGATAAGGGAAATAGTAATAACAATAGTAATAACAGTGATAATAAGGATATCAATAGTAATGACAACAATACTACTACTAATAATAATGATAATGATAGCAATAGTTATGATGATAATAATAATGATAATAATAACCAGAACAATAATAACAAATGGGATAATGATAACAACAATAAAAAAGATAGCAATAATAACATTGATGATGAAAGTGATAGTAAAAATGGTGATGATAATGATAACAATGATAATATCAATAACAATTATACTGATAATGATAAAAATAGTAATGATAATAACAAGGATGATAATAATGATCAAAAATATAGTAAAAGTAATAAAAAAGAATAAGCAAATAATGTTAATAATAATAATAATAACAATAATAATAATAATAATAATAATAATGATAATAATAATAACAATAATAATGATAGTAATAATAGTAATAACATTGGAAATTATTATAACAATAATGATAGTAGTAACAATAGTAATGATGACAATAATGATAATAATAATAATGATAATAACAATAATATAATAACAATAATAATATAACAATAATAATGTTAATAATTATCATAAAAGTAATAATAATAACAATTATTATTATTGTTATTATTATCCTTATTATCACAATTAGTATTACTATTATCATTATAAAGAAAATGATAATAATAGTGACATTGATCATTATAATGGCAATAGTAATAACAGCAATGATAATTATATTGATAATGATATTCATGATAATGATAATACTATTAGTAATAGAAATGGAAATGTGATAACAATATCAGTGATAATACAACAATAATAATGACAATACATGATAATAGTAGTAGCACTAGTCGTTAAGATATTAATCACAATAATGATATAATAGTAATAATAGTAATAACAATAGTAATATTAAAGATAATAATGATAGTAATAGTTTAAAAAAAAAGATAATGATGATGATAATGATAATATTAATAATAATAACAATGATAATAATAATAATAATAATGATAATAATAATAATAATAATAATAATATTGATAAAGAAAGCAATGATAATGATAATATTATCAAAAACAATATTAATAACAATAATAATAATGGTGATTATAATAGTAATAATAATAGTAATAATGATAATGATAATAGTAATGGTAATAACAAAAATAGAAATTACAATGCTGATGCTGCTGATAATGAAAATAATAATAATAATAATATTAATAATAATGATAATAATGATGATAATGATGATGATATTAATAATGAAAATAATAATGATGATAATGAAAAGAAGAAGAAGAAATGATCATAAGATTCTTTATTTAATTTTTTTTTATTTATTTTATTTATTTATTTATTTATTTATTTAATTTATTTATCTTATTTTATTTTATTTTATTTTATTTTATTTTATTTTATTTTATTTTATTTTATTTTATTTTATTTTATTTATTTTATTTATTAATCTTCGCGAGTCTCACGCGTCCGCCTCGTGCAGCTGAAACGTTTTCCGCAGCTGCAACTTTGCGAAAACCTTTGCAATATCTCAGCGCCGATCGGGAACCTTAGCGGCGCTGCAATGTTGCCTCGTCGTCTCAGCGCCCTTGCAATGTCTCCGAGAAGTTGCCGAAGCGGAGTGATTGCAGGACTCCGAGAAACGCTGCGACGGTTGCTGTTCCCCCCAGTGTTTCCCTGGGATGTTGGCTGAGCTTCCGAAGAGCCCCCTAAAGCCCCTGAAACCCCTTAAGACCCCTAAACCCCCCAAGACCCCTAAAACCCTTAAAACCCCTAAAAGCCCCTAAAAGCCCTTAAGACCCCTAAAACCCCTTAAAACCCCCCAAACCCCTAAAACCCCCTGAAACCCCCCAAAAAAACCTAAAACCCCTGGGATGCCACGAAAGGACCTGGGCGCCCTCTCAGCACCCCGGCATCCTTAGACAGGTCCGGCGCGCCTCCTGAAGCAGCGCAGACGGCCCTCGCTCCCCGGCGGCCTGCGTCGGAGAGCCGCGGCCAACCGGGAGGAGGGATCGATCCGCTGAGAGGAAAGGGGGCGGGGGGGGGATGGCGGGAAAGATGGCGGAAGGGGGGGAGAGGGAAGGGAGAGGCAGAGA
>NW_027213481.1:52500-57500 GCF_042767895.1 Penaeus vannamei | reverse complement strand
CTCCTCACTTCCCTCCCTCCTCCTATTTCCTTTCCATCCCTTCCCTCCTTCCATCTTTCCCCTCCCTCCCTTTTCCCTTCTTCCCTCCCCCTTCTCCTCCTCCCATCCCTCTCTTTTCCCTTCCCTCCTTCCCTCCTCCCTTCCATCCTTTCCTCCCTCCCTCCTTCCATCTTTCCCTCCCTCCCTTTTCCCTCTCCAACTTCCTCTCTTCCTCCATTCCCCTCCCTCCCTTCCTCTCTCCTCCCTTCTCTCCCTCTCCTCCATCCCTCTCTCCTTCCCTCCTTCCCCCCTCCCCTCCCTCCCTTTTCCCTCCCTCCTTCCCTCTCTCCTCCCTTCCCTCACTCTCTCCTCCCTTCCCTCCCTCCCTTTTCCCTCTCTCCTCTCTTCCCTCCCTCCCTCCTTCCCTCTCCTCCCTGCCTCTCCTCCCTTTTCCTCCTTCCTTCCATCTCTCCTCCCTTCCTTCCTTCCATCTCTCCTCCCTTCCCTCCCTCCCTTTTTCCCTTCTCTCCTTCCCTTCCCTCCTTCCCTCCCTCCTTCCTTCCTCCCCATCCTTAGGAGCCTTCTCCATCTCCCTGTCTATTAACACCAGCGTGACCTCATAGCCAGGCATGTTGTTCTGCCAACATGACACCCTCATGGCGGCTCATCTATCAATACGTTCGTCCTGCCAACATGGTCTGCCAACTTTGCTCGATAGGCTCTTGGGAGTCTGGTCTGACAACACTTTTTTTTTTTTTTTTTTTTTTTGTCAGTGTGAGGTGCCAATAATATTCTTGGAGAATGGCCGTGTCTACTTTCGTGTGTTTTACTTGTTTTTTTTTTTTGTTTTTCTTTCTTTTATTTCTTTTTCTTTTTTTTAGGTTTTGGCTCGTTTTTTTTTCTTTCTTGTTTATTCATAATGGGGACGAATTTTGTGTTTTTTTTTTTCTTAGCATCTTCTTGTTTGTTTATTTGTTTGGTGTTGGCAATCTTGTCATTATTGTTGTTGCTATTGATTTTTTTCGGCATTTTCATTCTTAATTTGCGTTTACTTGTTTTTATTTGTCTGTTTGTTAGTTTTTTGTGTTGTTAATCATAATTGTTATTGCTGTTGTGCTTTATTGTCCTTTTCCTTTACTCTCACTATTCCCCTTCCCTTCCCCATCCGCCAGACACTTCGTAGACACTTCCCCTTTATTGTTGCTTCACCCCCCTTCGCCCCCCTGCTCCCTCGCGCCGCCCTTAAGGTCAACCTTGAAAGGTTCTTCTCGTTTGCCTGTTTCCCTTTTGGTGTTCTCTTCGGTTTTGTTTTGGCTCCTTCCTTCTCGTCTTCTCTTTTCCCTTCGTTTCCAATCTTTCCTTTTTTTCGTGTTTTTTTTCTTTTTTCTCTTTTACTTCTTCTCGGGTTCTTTCTTTTTATTCTTTTTCCCATTTCGCTTTACATTTTTTTTCGCTTTCTTCTCCTACGTTATTTTTTCCCTTTCTCATTCCTCTCTTTCCTTTTCCCTTCACTTCTTCTCTATTTTCTCTTTCTCCTAAACCCTTCTTACCATCCCCTTCCCTTCCCCTCTTCGTCCATCCTCTCCTCATCCTTCTCTCCTTCTCTCTCTCTCGTCTCCTCCCTCTTACCCTTTCCCTTCCCTCAAATCTCCCCTCTTCCTTCCTTCCTTCTCTTCCACATTCTTTCCTGTCCTCCGCCCCTTCCCTTTAACATTCCCTTCCCTCTTTTCCCTCTCCCTTTCCCCTTTCCTCCTCCTTCCCCCTTCCTCTCTTTCCTCACGTTCTTCCCTTCCTTCTCCCTCCCCACTTCCCTTTCCCCCTACCCTCTCTCCCCACTCTCCATTCCCTCCATATCTCCCCTCCCTTATCTCTCTCCCTCCTTCCTTTCCCTTTCCCCCTTTCCTCTAATCCCCTCCCTCCCCCCTTCCCCCTCCCCTCACATCCTCCTCTCCCTCTCCCTCCACCCTCAACCAGCCCAGGGGAGTGAGGGGAAGCCAGGCAACACTTACAAAGAGAGAGAGAGAGAAAGAGAGAGAGAGAGAGAGGAAGAGATAGAGAGAGAGAGAGAGAGAGAGAGAGAGAGAGAGAGAGAGAGAGAGAGAGAGAGAGAGAGAGAGAGAGAGACAGAGACAGAGAGCGAGCAGAGAGAGAGAGAGAGAGAGAGAGAGAGAGAGAGAGAGAGGGAGAGAGAGACAGAGGGAGAGAGAGAGAGAGAGAGAGAGAGAGAGAGAGAGAGAGAAAGAGAGACAGAGAGAGAGAGAGAGAGAGAGAGAGAGAGAGAGAGAGAGAGAGAGAGAGAGAGAGAGAGAAAGAGAGAAAGAGAGAGAGAGAGGAGAGAGAAAGCCAGCCAGACAGACAAAAAACGAGAAAAAGGAAAAGCCAGACAGACAGACAGGGAGCAAGAGAGAGCGAAAGAGCGAGAAGGAGAGAGAGCGAGAGGGCGAGAAGGAGAGAGAGCGAGAGGGCGAGAAGTCGAGAGAGCGAGAGAGCAAGAAGGAGAGAGAGCGAGAGAGCGAGAAGGCGAGAGAGCGAGAGAGCGAGAAGGAGAGAGAGCGAGAAGGAGAGAGAGCGAGAAGGAGAGAGAGCGAGAGAGCGAGAAGGAGAGAGAGCGGAAAACGAAGGAAGGAAGAGAGCAGAGGAAGAGCAACGGCTGAGAAAAGGAGAGAAGGCGAAGAAGCGAGAAGGAGAGAGCGAAGCGAAGGAGGAAAGCGAGAAACGAGAAGGCGAGAGAACGAGACAGCGAAGGAGAAGGCGAAGCGAAGGAAGGAGAGCGAAGAGCGAGAAGGAGAGGCGAAGCGAGAAGGAGAGAGAGCGGAAGAAGTGAGAAGGAGAGAAGAAGAGCGAGAAGAGCGAAGGAGAGAGAGCGAAGGCGAGAGAAAGGCGAGAGAGCGAGCGAGAAGGAGAGAGAGCAGAAGGCGAGAGAAACGAAAGCGAGAGAGCGAGAGAAGGAGAGAAACGAAGAGCGAAGAGCGAGAAGGAGAAACGAAGGAGCCGTGAGCGAAGGCGAGAGATCGAGAAGAGAGCGAGAAGGAGAAGCGAGAAGAAACGAGAAGGCGAGAGAGCGAAGAGGAAGTGAGCGAGAGAGCGAGAAGAACGAAGGCGTGAAGAGCGAAGAGTGAGCGAAACGAAACCGAGAAGAAGAGCGAGAAGGAAGGCGAGAAGAGCGAAGGCGAAGCGAAGGCGAGAGGAGAGAGAGCACGAGCGAGAGCGAGAGAGCGAGGGAGGCGAGAAGGCGAGAAGGCGAAGAGAGAGCAGAGCGAAAGGAGGAAGAGCGAAGGCGAAAGAGCGAAGGCGAGAGAGCGAGGAGAGCGAAGAGAAAGCGAAGGCGAAAGAGCGAGAAGGCGAGAGAGCGAGAGAGCGAGGAGAGAGAGCGAGAGAGCGAGAAGGAGAGAGACCGAAAGAGCGAAAGAGCGAGAAGGAGAGAGAGCGAGAGAGCGAGGAGAGAGAGCGAGAGAGCGAGAAGGAGAGAGACCGAAAGAGCGAAAGAGCGAGAAGGAGAGAGAGCGAGAGAGCGAGAAGGCGAGAGAGCGAGAGAGCGAGAAGGAGAGAGAGCGAGAAGGAGAGAGAGCGAGAAGGAGAGAGAGCGAGAGAGCGAGAAGGAGAGAGAGCGAGAGAGCGAGAAGGCGAGAGAGCGAGAGAGCGAGAAGGAGAGAGAGCGAGAGAGCGAGAAGGCGAGAGAGCGAGAGAGCGAGAAGGAGAGAGAGCGAGAGAGCGAGAAGGAGAGAGAGCGAGAGAGCGAGAAGGAGAGAGAGCGAGAGAGCGAGAAGGAGAGAGAGCGAGAAGGAGAGAGAGCGAGAGAGCGAGGAGAGAGAGCGAGAGAGCGAGAAGGAGAGTTATTTTATATATTTTATAATATATATATTTATATATTTAGATAGAGGCTGAGGAGAGAGAGCGAGAGAGCGAGAAGGCTATATATATCCATATAGTTTGGCGACACAAGGCCTACATAGGCTCTTAAACGCCATTTATAAAATATTCCATATATTTCCATAAATTTATATATATATTTCATATGTTATTTACAAAAATGCATATATGCCCATATATTCCAGTATATTTATAATGTACAATATATATATTATTTATGTTTATATATATCTTACAATGTTGTTTTATATATATCTATATATCTTATATCATTGCTATAAAGGAGAGTCATATTGCCTATATATATTTATAAATAAATGTTGATATATATTTTATATAGTTTATATAATATTATATATTTATATATTTATAGTTTATATATATTTGTTATATTATAAATACGCTATATATTTATATATTTATATATGAGAGAGCCATATATATTTAATATATATATTTATATTTATATAATATTTATATATTTTTGAGTTTATAAGAGTTTCATGTTTATATATTTATATATATTTATAGTTTATATATATGTTTGTTTATTTAAAAATGTTTATATATTATATATATTTATAAATATTATATATATTTATATATATTTCCATAAAATGATATATATTTATATATTTTATAAAAATATATATATTATAAGTTTATATATATTTATAATATATATATTATATGTTTATAAAATGTTTATTATATATTTATATATTTCAGTAAACTTATATATATTTTAAATAGTTTATAAAATAGCTTATATATTTATATATTTATATATTTTTATAAATGTTTATGTATTTATATATTTATAATGTTTATATATTTATAATGTATATATATATTTCTATATATATTATATATTTATAAATGTATATATATTTATATATTCTATAAAATGTTATATTATTATTATATATTATTTATATATTTATAAATGTATATATATTCTATATATATAAAGTTTATATATATTATATATTGTATATATTTATATTTATAAATATATATATATTTATATATTTATATAGCTTGTATATATATTTATATATTTTATATATTTATAAATAATATATATTTCTATATATTTATAGTTTATATATATTTATATATTTATATATTTATATGTTTGTTGTAAATAA
>NW_027213481.1:2500-10000 GCF_042767895.1 Penaeus vannamei | reverse complement strand
GTTGATCTTCCCTCCGATCGAGAAATCCTTTTAACCAAGCGACACTTCCTCTCTTTTCTTTTCTTCTTTTTTCTCTCTCTATTCTCCTTATTCTGTATCCCTTTTAAGGAGACAAATTCGCGAGCGAAATTTGCATATCAATCGCATAACTTTGTGATTAGAGCGAGAGCAGCGAAAACGGGATCCACGGGTCGCGCGGTCGGTTACAACAACGACACTGACAATGGGAGTTCTTTGGATACGGAGGGGGGGGGGGCGGGAGGGGAGGAAAGGAGGAGGGATAATTGGAGATGGAAGTAAAGGAGGAGGGAAGGAGGAATAATAGCGAAGAGTGAGAGGGCGGGAGAAAAGAGGGGGAGGAGGAAAGGGGAGAAGAGAATAGGAGAAAAAAAAAACGGAAAGATAGGTGAAGGAGGAGAGGAAGAGAAGTGGATAAAACGAGGGAATGAGAGGAAGAAGATTGAAAGGGAGAGAATAAGGGAAGTAAATAATAATTGATGAAATGGAACGGAAGAGGAAAGAGGAAAGATTAAGGAACAGGAATAGGAGACGGAAGGGAAGAAAGAAAAAGGAAACAGAAATTCAAGCAAAAGACAAGGAACGAATCAAGGGAAAAAGACGAGAAAGCGATAAGAAGAAAAAGAGAAGGAAGAAGCAAGTACGAAAGGAAATAGAAAAAAACACAATATAAAGGTAATGAAATAAAAATCTAGAGGAGGAAAGAGAGGAAAAGAAACGAGTGAAAACAGAAACAAAGAAACAGAGATTGGTGTCTGAAGGAGAAGGGAAATAGGGAATAAACAAAAAATCCAATTGGTAGATTGTTAAACAGAGTAGATGGCAAAATAGATATTATACAGACATACATACTTATATATATATGCATATATACAAATGCATATATATATATATATATATATATATATATATATATATATATATATATATATATATATATATATATATATATATATATGTATATATATATATATACATACATAATATATATATATATATATATATATATATATATATATATATATATATATATATATATATATATATATATTTATACATATTTAATATATATATATATATATTTATACATATATAATAAATATATATATATATATGTATATATTATATATATATGTATGTATGTATGTATATATATATAATATATATATATATATATATATATATATATATATATATATATGTTATATATATATATATATATAAATACATATATATATGTATGTATTTATATATATATATATATATATATATATATATATATATATATATATATATATATATATATATTTTGCATTTGTGCAATATATGCATAATCATATATCTAAATACATATTCAAGTATATATATATATATATATATATATATATATATATATATATATATATATATATATATATATATATATATATATAATATACATATAATATATATATTATGTATTTATATATAAATATATATATATATATATATATATATATATATATATATATATATATATATATATATATATATATATATATATATTATTTTCATATATATGCATAATCATATATCTAAATACATATTCAAGTATATATATATATATATATATATATATATATATATATATATATATATATATATATATATATATATATATATATAGATATATATATGAAGTCGAGCCGACGCGTGGCCAAAGACGATGAAAGCGAGAAATGACCGGATGTCGAAAGAGAGAGAGAGAGAGAAAGAGAGAGGAAGAACGGGGAAAAAACCGCCTTTATCTCGGCGAAACCCGACACTACAGACGAGGGAAGAAAGGCGAGCGAATTATCTGACATTCCTTCCTTTTCTTCGTCCTCGCGTCGCTCTCTCTCTCTCTCTTCCTTTCTTTCTCACTCTTTCTTTCTTTCTCTTTCCCTCTCTCTCTCTCTCTCTCTCTCTCTCTCTCTCTCTCTCTCTCTCTCTCTCTCTCTCTCTCTCTCTCTCTCTCTCTCTCTCCCTCTCCCTCTCTCACTGTCCCCCCTCTCCTCCTCCTCCTCCTCCCTCTCGCCCTCCCTCCCTCTTCCTCCCTCCCCTTCCTCCCCCAAGCAAAGATCACAATAAGACGCACAAATCACAAGCGGAAGAGGAGGTGAAAGAGACGACGCTAAAGACGGCGCACACACAAGGCACAAAAGCCATTGGAGAAAACCCGAGAAAGGTCAGAGGGAAAAAGATGCGCATTGTAGGTACGCGAACGCACGTGCGGATTCTCGGCACGCGTTCCCAGGTGCTGCCACGTGCTCCATCCTCTCTCTCTCTCTCTCTCTCTCTCTTTCTTTCTTTCTCTCTTTATCTATTTCTCCCTCCTCCTTTCCCCCTTCTCATGTATCTGTCTGTCTATAGTTTTTATTGTGATTCCAAGTGGAGCTTAATCCGCGGCGATCGTGGGCATCCGGATTGCTGGAGCGTTTTTGTAGCGAAATGCATCTGGCGGATTCATCAGCTGGATTCCGTAAATGCTGCTTCGTCTTTTTTTTGTACGTTAGCTGCAGCTGCTTGTTTCACTCATTTAGAATCATTCATTTAGATTTATTCAGTGTCCATTTATGTGTGTTGGTAAAGACAGATTGGATTAATAGATTACGTCACGATTTGTATGATATTGAAATCCTCGAAGGGAAAAATAATCTCATGCATGATAAACACTTAATAAAATAAAATAAAATAAAATAATAAAATGATTCCAATCGTGGTATGTCTTTTTCCTTTCTTTTCTTTTTCTTTTCTTTTGCAATCGAATGTTCATTTAAATACATTCCCATGCATAGTAAATATTGCAATCGTAGTATAAAGTCTTTCTTTTTCTTCTTTTTTTTTTTTCTTTTTGCATCTGAATGTTAATTTATGTAGATCTGCTATGAATCAAGGGGCTCATGTATGCGTTTTTGTCTGACCTGTAATTGCGTGTAAGAATGTGCAGCACATCCATCGACATGCAGGCCTGGTGGTCATGTCCGGCGAAGGACGCGGAATAACATGCCAGCGGCCCTGTCACATTATGCGGGGACGGGGATCGACTATGCTTTAACCCCCTCCCCCCCTTCCACCCCCTTCGCCCCTCCCCTCTCCCTCCACCCCCCTTTGCCCCTCCCTCCCCTCCCCCGCCCTCTTCCCCCTCCCCCCCCCCCCCCCTCGCCCCTCCCCTCTCCCCCACCCTCCACCCCTCCCCCTCTCCCCCACCACCTTCGCTCCTCCCCTCTCCCCCACCCCTCCACCCTCCCCCTCTCCCCCACCACCTTCGCCCCCCTCCTCTCCCCCACCCCCTTCGCCCCTCCCCCTCCCCCACCCCCGCCCTCCCCCTCTCCCCACCCCCTTCGCCCCCCCCCTCCCCCCCACCCCTCCACCCCTCCACTCTCCCCCACCACCTTCGCCCCTCCCTCCCCCCCCACCCTCCACCCCCCTCCCCCCCCCCCCCCTCCCCCCCTCCCCCTCCCCTTCCCCTCCCCCTCCCCCCCCTCCTTCGCCCCTCCCCTCTCCCCCACCCCCTTCGCCCCCTCCCCCTCCCCCACCCCTTCGCCCCTCCCCTCTCCCCCACCCCCTTCGCCCCTCCCTCTCCCCCACCCCCCCCACCCCCCCCCCCCCCCACCCCCTTCGCCCCTCCCCCTCCCCCACCCCTTCGCCCTCCCCTCTCCCCCACCCTCCACCCCTCTCAAGGACCCTCCTCAAATCACATACCAACCCCCCCCCCTTCCCCAGCCCCTCCTCCACCTTTTCTCTCACCCTTTCCACCTTTTCTCTCACCCTCTCCACCTTTTCTCTCTCCCTTTCCACCTTTTCTCTCTCTCACCCTTTCCCTTCTTTTCTTTTTCTCCCCTTTCCACCTTTTCTCTCTCCCCCTTTTCCCACCTTTTCCTCCCCCTCTCCTTTTCCCCTTTTTCCCCTCCCCGTTTTTTCCAACTTTTTCTCCCCCCTTTTCACCTTTTCTCTCACCTTTCCACCTTTTCTCCCTCACCCTCTCCCCTTTTTCTCTTCCCCCCTTTTTCCCCCCTTTTTTTTCTCCCCTTTCCACCTTTTCTCTCTCCTTTCCACCTTTCTCCCCACCCCTCACCTTTTCTCTCACCCTTTTCCACCTTTTCTCCCCCTCTCCCCCTTCCACCTTTTCTCTCTCCTTTCCACCTTTTCTCTCCCCCTTTTCCCCCTTTTTCCCCCTCCCCTTTTCTCCCCCCTTTCTCTCTCCCTTTCACCTTTTCTCTCTCTCACCCTCTCCACCTTTTCTTTCACCCTCTCCACCTTTTCTTTCACCCTCTCCACCTTTTCTCTCTCTCATCCTCTCCCCCTTTTCTATCGCCCTCTCCACCTTTTCTCTCACCCTCTCCACCTTTTCTCTCTATCATCCTCTCCCCCTTTTCTCTCACCCTCTAAACCTTTTCTCTCTCCCTTTCCATCTTTTCTCTCGCCCTCTCCACCTTTTCTCTCGCCCTTCCGCCCCTCAGCCGAAGGCAAGGGGCGAAATGACTTCATGTAAATAGGGTTTAACAGAGACATCCTTCACGGACATCCAACAAGGCAACGAGGGACTCAAAGCCGCGGGAGTCCGGCCGTTGATCCTTGAAAGGGAGTGAGGATGGAAGGATGGAAGGGGGGAGGGAGGGAAGGAGAGAGGTGAGGGGGGGGGGGAAGGGAGAGATGGGGAGGAAAGGAGAGGGGGGGAAGGGGAGAGGGAGGAAGAGGAGGGAAAAAAAGGAAAGGGGGGATTGGGGGGAAAGGGAAAAAGGGAAAGGGGAAAGGGAAAATGAAGAAGGGGAAAAGGGGAGGGGAAGAGGAAGGAAGGAAAAAAAGGGGGGAAAAAGGGGGAAAGAAGGAAGGAAGAGGGGGAGGAAGAGGGGGAAAGGGGAGGGGGGGGAAGAAGGAAAAAAAATGGAAAAATGGAAGGGAGGAGAAGGAGGGAAGGGAAAAAAAGGGGGGGAGAAAAGGAGGAAGGGGGAAATGACGGAAAGAAAAAGGTGAGGCTGGAGGAGAAAGGAAAAGAGGAGAGAGAGGAGAGGAGGAAAGGGGAGTGAAGAGATTAAAGGAGGTAGGGAGAAATAGGATAAGAAAAAGAACAGAAGAATAGATGCAAGAAATAGGAATAAAGAGACGTGAGTTATATAAAGGAAAACAACAACAACAACAACAACAACAACACTGCTGTTTTGCATCATGTTCTTATTTATCCTCGTTAAGATTTTCTGAGGATGTAGAACAAGACGTTAAGACTCTCTCCCTTCTTCTCTTTGCCTGTCTGCCTATCTGTCTATCTATCCGTCTGTTTATTTTTTTCCTTGTTTTTTCCATCCTCTCCTTCCTTTTTCTCTTCTTCCCTCTCTCTCTTCTCTCCCTCCCCAACTCTCTCTCTCTCTCTCTCTCTCTCTCTCTCTCTCTCTCTCTTCTCTCTTCTCTCTCTTCTCTGTCTCTGTCTGTCTCACTCTCTTTCTCTGTCCCCCTCTCTCTCTCTCTCTCTCTCTCTTTTTCTTTTTCTCTCTCTCTCTCTTTCTCTCTCTCTCTCTCTCTCTCTCTCTCTCTCTCTCTTCTCTCTCTCTCTCTCTCTCTCTCTCTCTCTCTCTCTTTTTTTTTTCTCTCCTTCTTTTTCTCTCTCTCTATCTCACTCTCTCTCAATCTATCTCTTTCTCTTTCTCTCTCCATATATCTCTATCTCTCTCTCTCTCTTCTCTCTCTCTCTCTCTCACTCACTCTTTCTCTCTCTCTCTCTCTCTCTCTCTCTCTCTCTCTATCTCTCTCTCTCTCTCTCTCTCTCTCTCTCTCTCTCACTTTCTCTCTAATATCATCTCCCTTTCTCTCTCCTTCGTTTACTTCATTTTTTTCTGAATCTCTCCCTCCGGCATATGTTGCACACATTGCACTGCAGAATGGATGACGGCGAGTGAAGGCGACTTGATGGCGGACTTTATATCATACAAATGACCATTTTATAACTCTCATGACGGGAAAATTAAGACGGAATTTGGTGTAATTCGCAACTTGCGGTGGTGTTAAGTGCCAAAGACGAGTTTAATGAACGGCAGTTGCATTAGGTCTTTGCATGAGTTGCATGTCCTTTTTAGAATTCGGTGGAATTATGTGTGGTGACTTATTCTGTTACTTTCTCTGTCTGTCTGTCTGTCTGTCTGTCTGTCTGTCTGTCTGTCTCTCTCTCTCTCTCTCTCTCTCTCTCTTTCTCTATCTCTATCTCTCTCTCTCTCTCTCTCTTTCTGTCTCTGTCTCTGTCTGTCTCTCTCTCTCTCTCTCTCTCTCTCTCTCTCTCTCTCTCTCTCTCTCTCTCTCTCTCTCTCTCTCTCTCTCTCTCTCTCTTATTTTTTCATTATTATTTTTAGAATTAAATGATAAAGTTTTATCGGAGAGAGTTGTGGAAAGAGAGTATTCGTTGAGTCGATGTTGCATGTGGATTTCCGATATCAACTTGCAATGTTAAAGAGAAGGGGGATTTCTCTTCGCTTTTTTTTATTATCATCTTTAATTTCGTCGTTGCACCGCAGAGCACAACCATCACCTAGAAAAGAGAAGAAGGAAAATAAAGAAAGAGGGAAGGAAGGGCGAATGAAAGCAGTGAAAGCAGGGAGCGACCAGGTGGCTCGGCGGAAGGAATGGCGGAGACTATAAAAATTCATTCGAGGCGATTAAAGCCACGTGTAAATCATGGCTTCCAGTACCACACCCTGTGAGCTCAACCTTTTACCTTAGATACCCTTCCCCTTCTTCCCTTCTCTGCCCTTGCCCTGTTCCCTTTTCCCTCTTTTCCCCCATTCGTATTCTTTCTCTCTCTTCCCTTTCGATCCTCATGTCCATTTCCTATTACCCTTCCCTCTGCCCATTCACCTTCTCCTGCTTTTAATTCTCTCCTTCCCTCTCCCCCTTCACCATCCTTACCTTTCTCCCTCCCTCCCTCCCTCCCATCGAACTCAGCATCCTCACCCTTCCCTCCCCCTATCCCAATCCTTTCCTCTTCCTATTTCCTCAATTCGTATCCACTATTCTTCCCATTCCCTAGCTCCCTATCCTTACCTTTTCTCACCTCTTCATCCCTCTATCATTTTCATCTACCTTCTCTTTCTTCTTTTTTTTATATCATGCTTTTCTTCTTTCCTTCCTATTCTTCCTTTTATTATGTTCCTTTTTATCCCTTTTTACCCCTCCCCACCTTTTCCCTTTTTCCTTTTTCCCACCTTTCTCTTTCTTCTTCTATTCAGGTATCATGCTTATTGTAAATTTTATCATAGACTCTGACTTGATCTCTCTCTCTCTCGCCCATTCACTCTCGCACTCCCTCATTCTCTCTCTCTCTCTCTCTCTCTCTCTCTCTCTCTCTCTCTCTCTCTCTCTCTCTCTCTCGCTCTCGCTCTCTCATTCTCTCTCTCTCTCTCGTTTTCTCTCTCTCTCTCTCTATCTATCTATCTGTCTCCCTATCTGTCTGTCTATCTTTCTGTCTTCTACCTATCT
>NW_027213480.1:17500-22500 GCF_042767895.1 Penaeus vannamei | reverse complement strand
GGGAGGAGGGAAGGAAGGGGAGGGGGAGGATGGTGGTCTGGGGGTAGGGAGATGTGTGAGGAGGGGGAGGGGGGAAGTGGGGTAGGGAGGAAGGAAGGAGAGATGGGGAAAATGGGGGATGGGGAGAAAAGAGATAGAGAATGAGGTAGGGGGAGTTTCACAGAGAGGTAGGGGAAGGTGGGGGGAGGGGAGCAGGAATAAGCAGGGAAGAGAGGGATTGGAATCAGGAGGGAGAGGAGAGGATGATTGAGAAAAATAGGAAGAGGAGAGAAGTAAAGATAGGAGCTTTCTAGAGTAAAGCAGACAGAGAGGTAGACAAAGAACTAGATAGATGATGCAGAAAGAGGAAATGAGAAGATAGAGAATAGATGGGTGAGAGATAGATAGATAGATAGATGATAGATAGATAGATAGATGAGAAGATGAGATGAGAGAGAGAGAGAGAGAGAGAGAGAGAGAGAAAGAGAGAGAGAGAGAGAGAGAGGGAGAGAGAGAGAGGCACAGAGAGAGAGAGAGAGAGAAAGTACATAGGTAAAGGAAACGAGAGAGAGAGAGACGAAGAGAAAGAGGAGGAGATAGAAAATGAAGATGGTAACAAAAAATCATCGATTTCAACATACAGATACTTAGAAACATACCGACATAAGCACAGTATAAAAATGCAAGCAACGAGAGAGAAAACAGACACGCAGGCAGTGACTCAGCCCCGAAGACAGGCAAATAAATAAGCAGGCAGGCAAGCAGGCAGGCAAGCAGGCAGGCGGACAGCTTAAAAAAAAAAGCCGAGCGGACCAGCCGAGCGGCGTCTGTGAGCGCTCCGGCGATGGCAACCGCGACCGGTGTGCCTCAGCTGCCCCCGCTCAGCTGGCACCCCGCTGATTAACGTGATGACAGCTCGGCCTGGCGCGGCGCTGTGAGGTCGTGGCACCGTGATGGCACCGTAATTCGCCCGAGCTTGTTTGTGCCACCGCTGCTTAGCCAGTCAGCCGTGAAGCCTGGCTCTCGCGCGGCCCCTCTGGCTCGCTGTCTGGCTCTGGCCCTGTTTCTCCCTCGCTTGGCCGTCGCTTATTTCTGTCTTTGTCTGTCTGTCTGTCTGTCTGGTTCTCCCATTCTCTTCCTGTTTATCTCTCTCTGGTTCATTTGTCTTTCTGTCTGATTATCTGTCTGTCTATCTGTCTGCCTCTCTCTCTCTCTCTCTCTCTCTCTCTCTCTCTCTCTTTCTCTCTCTCTCTCTCTCTCTCTCTCTCTCGCTATCTCTCTCTCTCTCTCTCTCTCTCTCTCGCTATCTCTCTCTCTTCCCCACTCTCTCTCTGATTCTCCGTTCCCTCTTACCCCCTCTCTCTCTTCCCCTCTCTCTCCACAAGGTGTTATATTATCATTACCTCACATCGACTCATGCAAATCCGCTTTCAACCAACACAAACCTCCTTTTCATCATCATTATTGCTCGACGTGTCATTTTACTTCATTTTCTTCTTCTTCTTCTTTTTTCCCCATCTGTCAAGTCATCGTCGTTATATGAATCACACATCTAAAGAACAATTTCGAGTCAAGTTATTAGCCGTGTACCAGTTCATGCGTCAGAACCATTTGCGGTCGTCAATTTGTCACAGTGAGGTGGATCACAACGAAAATAACACCGATAAATCAATTTAATTACTCAATTTATCGATTCTATGAACTACGCATTACATAAATCACACACACACTAAAAAAATAATCATCGGATCATTAATTGCAATAAATACATCCCTTCCCTTAACCAACGTTACAAGAATATTACACAACACCGAACATATGGTCCAAAAGACGATCATTATCTGTCACGTTACTCGTCGATGTGTGATAAGATCCAGTCATGAGGAAGTTATTAGTTAAAATCAACAAGTTACACCATTCGTGGATCGACACTCTGTCAGATTAACCGACCAGCGACGTTACAACAGGATTCTGTCACACTTCACACTTTCACAATCCTGGTGTGTGTAACGAGCATCTTGCGTTACTCTCGTATTTGTTCATCGGAATTTTCTTTTAATCTTGATCTTCTGTATTGTTGATGGTTTTGTGGTATTGTTGTTATTGCTTTTGTTATTGTTGCCAAAACGGAGAGGGTGCCAACGGGGAGAGGGAAGGGGGACAAGAGAAGGGAGAACAAGGGGGCTAGAAAGGGGAGGGGGCCAAAAGGGAGGGGTAAGGGGGAACTAAGGGGTTAGGAGGGGGAGGGGGCCAAGGGGAGGGGTAAGAGGGGAACTAGGGGGCACAGGGAGGAGGAGGGGGCCATAGGGGAAGGAGCCTAAGAATACCAAAGGGGAGGGTAAAGAGGACTGATAAGAACAGGGGGAACAAGACACCAAAGAAAAGTAAGGAAAGGGGTCATTAGTGCACCAAGGGAGAGTAAAGGGGTAGGAGCAGGGGGACAAAAAGTGGGAGGGGAGGAGGCCTAAGGGTACAAAGGGGAGTGTCAAAGGGGCTAGGAGGAGAAGGGGAACAGGGGACTAGGAGGGTAAGGGGAGGGGTAAGGGGAATGGAACAGGGGAACAAGAGCCAAAGGGGGTAGGGGACGGGGCCTAAGTGTAGCCCGGGGGAGGGGAGGGGAGAGGACGACAGCAGAACTTCCCGCGATAATCGGTCTTGTGCTGTCGTCGCCTGCTGTAGAGGGAGGAGGGGGAGAGAGGGGAAAGGGAGAGAGAGAGAGAGAGGAGAGAAGGGAGCGAGGGAGAGAAGGGGACGAGGGAGAGAGAGGAGAGAGAAGGGAACGAGGAGATAAGGGCGTGGGAGGGAGAGAAAGAGAGGAACGAGGGAGAAAGAGGGGGAGAAGGGGAGCGAGGGAGAGAGGGAGAGGGAGAGGAAGGGAGAGGGGAACGAGAGAGAGAGAGAGAAGAGAGAGAGAGAGAGAGAGAGAGAGAGAGAGAGAGAGAGAGAGAGAGAGAGAGAGAGAAAAACGATGGAGAGAGAGGGGAGAGAAGGGAGCGAGGGAGAGAGGGAGAGAGGTTAGAGAGCAAGGAAAGAAGAAGGAGAGAAGGGACATAGAGAGAGGAAGAAGTAAGAGAGAGATAGAGAAGAGGGAGAGAAGGAGCGATGGAGAGAGAAAGTGACAGAGAAAGCAGAAGAGAGGGAGAGGGGGCAGAGGGGAGGGAGGGGAGTTGACGGATGTGAGGGAATGGAGGGCGTGTGGTACAAAAAAATGAGGGGCAAAAGGGTGTGTTTTAGTGAGGCGGAGAGAGATTGGTGTCTGATGACGGAGGAAAGTAGGGTGAAGATTCCTCCTCCCTTTTTTTTTCTTCTTCTTTTCTTTAGGGAAGGAAGGTGGGGGGGTAGGGGAGGGTGGAGAAGGAGTGAGGGGATGAGGTGTAATTTACATCTCCGTTTCAGTGTTTTCTTCATCATCATCATCATCTTCTCTTTTTTCTTTTTCATCATTTTCAATCTCTTTTATCTTTTTTATCATCACTTCTATCTTTTTCTTCTTATCATTATCTTTTATTTCATTCTTCTTCATCATCTACTTCATTTCTTCATTCTCTTATCATCATCTTCTTCATCATCATCATTATCTTCCTTTTCTTCTCTTTCCTTATCTTTTTTTAAAGTTTGTCTGTTGTTGTTTTCTTCGATATACCATTCTTGTCCTCATCATTTTCCTCATCTCTCACTTCCTAACTGTCCCCGTATATTCCTTTTGCCTTGTGCATTTGCATTTCACCTCCTAACTGTTTCCTCATATTTACTCAACTTTCTCCTCCCTCCTCCTCAAGTGTCCTCCTCTAGTCCCCCCCCAAAGCTCTTAACTGTGCCCTTGTATTTCCTCAACACCTCCCTCACACTACCTCATATCTTTACAGTGGCACCACATTTCACCTCATCCTATCCTTTTCATCTCCATCATCATTCCCACCTCTCCTCAAATTTCTCCAACACTTCTACCTCTTTTCTAAACTCCTCTTTTATACCTCCTCTTCATATCACCCTTCTCCTCCCCTTCCTCACCCCATTCTTCACTTCCTAACGCCCCTTCATACCCCCATCCTCTTCCCTCCCTCCTCCCCTTCCTTAACCCTCCTCCTCCCCCCTCTTCTCTACATACTCCCATCCTCTTCCTCACATCCTCCTCATCTCTTCCCTCACACCCTCCTCATTCCCCTCCTCACTCCCCTCATCCCCCTCAAACCCTCTCTTCCTCCTTACCTTTCCTCATACCCTCCTCATCCTCCTCATACCTCTCACACTCTTCCTCATACCTCTCATCCTTTCCATCCTCCTCACCCTCTCTCCTCACATCCTTCTCCCTTTCATCCCTCTTCCCTCATCACTCCCCCATACCTCCTATCCCTTTCCTCCTCCCATTTCTCTAAACACCTCACTCATCTCTTCCTCACCCTCCTCATCCTCTTCCCCATACCCTCCTCATCCCCTTCCTCATACCCTCCTAATCCTCTTCCTCATACCCTCCTCACCCTCTTCCTCATACCCTCCACATCTCCTTCCTCATACCCTCCTCATCCTCTACCTCATACCCTCCTCACCCTCTTCCCCATACCCTCCTCATCCTCTCCCTCATACCCTCCTCACCCTCTTCCTCATACCCTCCTCATCCTCTTCCTCACATCCTCCTCACCCTCTTCCTCACATCCTCCTCA
Organism: Penaeus vannamei; assembly: GCF_042767895.1. NCBI lineage: Eukaryota > Metazoa > Arthropoda > Malacostraca > Decapoda > Penaeidae > Penaeus > Penaeus vannamei. The sequence continues at coordinate 17,860 of NW_027213480.1, read as the reverse complement.
CCCTCTTCCTCACATCCTCCTCACCCTCTTCCTCACATCCTCCTCATCCCCTTCCTCATACCCTCCTCACCCTCTTCCTCATACCCTCTTCATCCTCTTCCCCATACCCTCCTCATCCTCTACCTCATACCCTCCTCACCCTCTTCCTCATACCCTCTTCATCCTCTTCCCCATACCCTCCTCACCCTCTTCCTCATACCCTCCTCATCCTCTTCCTCATACCCTCCTCATCCCCTTCCTCATACCTTCTCACCTCTTCCCCATACCCTCCTCATCCCCTTCATACCTCACCCCTCCTCACCCTCTTCCTCATACCCTCCTCTCTCCCTCACTCCTCACCTCTACCTCATACCCTCTCAC
>NW_027213480.1:2500-7500 GCF_042767895.1 Penaeus vannamei | reverse complement strand
GAAGGGAGGTGGGGCGAGTTAAAGTCTGAGGATAGACCCGGGGAGAGGGGGTGGATGGAAGGGGGAGGGGGGAGGTGAAGGAGGGGGGGAGAGTTAAAATCTAAGGAAAGACCCGCCAGTTGATGTAAGTTCCTGATACGTCACTTCAGATCGAGGAGAAGAAAACATTTATCCAAGAAAAGAAAGATGATGGATAAGGAGAGAGAGAGGATAGATGAGGGGGTGGGGGGAGTTTAAATCCATTATTCACGTCTTTAAAGGTGTTTAGAAATAATAGGGAAGGAAAAAAAATAATTGAAACGGAGAGCGGACGGTACGCCATCAACACAGGTGTATCAGCTCATATCAGATGTTGTTTTTCCCAGGGTATTCCCTCCTTCCCCCCCCCCCCCTTTTGCTTCGCTCTCCCCCTCTTCGCCCCCACACTCCTCCCACCCCCACCCCACTTCGTCCCCTCTCTCATCTTTCTCCTCCTCCACCCTCCTCTGGCATTCCCTCCTCCCCCCCCTCTCCGCCACCCTCTTCCCTCCTCCCTCTTTCCCTCCCCTCCCCTCCTCCCCTTCCATCCCTCATTCGACCCGTCCCTCCTGCTCCCCCCTCCCCTTCCCCCCCTCCCTCCCTCCCTCAGCCTCCCACAACAACAACGTTCCTCATTTTTCATCACTCTTGACTTGAGCGAGAGTGATGGATGATGACCGCTCCGTCGGTGGAAGGGGGGAGGGGGGGAGGGGGGAGGGGGAAGGCATGTTTGTGTGCGTTTGTTTGAGGCTTCGTTCCACGGCGTGTGGGGTCGCGGGGTCTTTATTCTGACGCGCCGCTACGGAGCTCAGTTTGCTTTGGTTTATATACGCTTCATATATACATATATATATATATATATATATATATATATATATATATATATATATATATATATATATATATATGTATATATACATATACATATATATATACATATATATATATATATATATATATATATATGTATATATGTGTACATATATATATATATATATATATGTATGTATATATATATATATATATATATATATATATATATATATATATATATATATATGTAAATATGTATATATAGAGATACACACACACACACACACACACACACACACACACACACACACACACACACACACACACACACACACACACACACACACATATATATATATATATATGTATATATATGTGTATATATATATATATATATAAATATATATATATATATATATATATATATATATATATATATATATATATATATATATCTGTGTGCGTGTGTGTGTGTATGTCTGTACACATAAGCATGTGCATGAGTATGTGTGCGTGCGTGCGTGCATGTGTGTATACGTATACGAGTGTGTGAGGCGGAGACAGTCTCTCTTAACAGTTTAAAGTTTAAAGGTCACCGGGGAGTGATGAAGCAACGGGGCAGTGGAAGCACAATGGTAAATACTCTATCATGGTAACTACTTCTAGGTCGCACCCGAACCACGTGGGACCAAGCCAGCCCGAGCCATGGCTGGAACCTCGTGCAGGGCGTACGATTCCCCACTCTGTTCCTCAAGGGATCTTCGTCACCTGTGGCAACAGTGAAGGCGCCTCGTGCTCTGAGCTTGAAGGTCTAAAGTTGCTTCCGTCACATATGCTCTCTTGGGACATTTACTGTATATCGTCATAGTATAATTTCCGCCACTTTTTCGACTATATTAACACGATCGATTCAACCCTATCGTCGTCATATTTTAAATATTGGTGAAGTACAATAATGTTAGGTTTGCTTTTTATATGAATTCAGTTTATTTACATTCACAGATATACTGGAGGGCACCTACACAGCTCTGTTTAAAGGTCAGTCACACACATGAAGAGTTTATGATTTATCATTATCTGTTTATTTTCTAAAAGAGTTTTCCAGATAACTCATAATCTTCATTGCATGTTGCAAGATAAACGTTTATAAATGGCTAACCTAGATTATATTTAAATGAGACAATATGATTGACATATTACCACACTCATCCTCATACTACATTCGATATTTACTCAATAGAACAACAGAGGGTGTACACAACGTCCGCTTTTTTACCTATCAGGATATCATCTCTGAACAAAATATATGAGGCACCTCAAAAGAATATATTCGACAGGATGTATCTTCTAAAGAGGGAGAGAGAGAGAGAGAGAGAGAGAGAGAGAGAGAGAGAGAGAGAGAGAGAGAGAGAGAGAGAGAGAGAGAGAGAGAGAGAGAGAGAGAGAGAGAGAGAAGGAGAAAGAGAGAGAAGGAGAAAGAGAAAGAGAGAGAGAGAGAGGCCTGATTTCTCTCTGTGAGCACACAATGGATTCCCTTACTATAAGCTAACTAGTCTTCCCACAGCTCTGGCTATGGCCGCAGACGCACGACCTGACGCCCTCCCAGGGATGTCACTATTCACAACAGCAGCCCTATGATTGCATCTGGAGGACCACCCCTTTGGCAGTCGGTCAGGTTGCAAGATGTCATCCGCTAATAGAAGCGAAGGTAACAAGAGGCAGTTTGGGTACTTCTGCTGGGCATCTGACGTCGTTGCTTATGCAGGAGTCGTCAGTCAAAGGAATGTAGCAACACCTTATTTTGTCCATGTTGCAACATAAAAGGGCATCAGCAATTTGCTTGCAAAGTAAGTTCCGAGCATACTCACACACTGACGGCGACAAGGAGCCTCAACCCAATTAAATGCAGATAAACTACAACTAGGTCATGCAATTTCCTGCAAAACGGAAAGTGCAGTGTTGGTCTTTGGCTGCTTGACTTCTCCCAAGAGACTTGATTTTCAGGTGTAATTTCCTATGCTACTAAAACTTTACCTTGGAATTTACAGAGATACCACCTAATATCTGTTAAGAGTCTTCAGTGGCATTACTATTCTAACCTTTCAAGCGCTATTACAATCGTTTTATCTCTAAAATCAACCCACACAGACCTGTTACCTGATAATTCCTATGCGTTCGTCCATTGCATTGAGCACCTCATTTCAGGATAATCAGACCAGCTGTTATACCATACTATTTTGTCGAGACTTCCCTTCAATCATGAGACTTCATGATGATAACAGCAATCTCATCCCTTATCTGGGGTCTCAGACTGATGCTCTTCATTCAGTGTTACTGAATATCTTTAACTTAGTTCACAGGTCTCTATGACACTGTCAAGTAAGATTGAAACAGTCTAACTGCATCTGAGTATATGACCTTCCCCAGATCTACATAGCTGTCAAGAGTGGCCATTGCTTAAATTTACATATGTCTGCTTTATGGGTCCAGACTTCTTGACTGCAAGGTCACTGACCTGATAGTCGTTGAAAAAACTGTCACATCTTCATGTAGCAGGCCATCACCCGACATCTGCATGAAGATGCAACGATGTTTTCCACATCTTATTAACTTCAGTCAAGTAAAAGATCCTCAATCATATCCCTTAATTCCTTATCCACGACAATATCAAGTCTTTGGAGTCGTTGCTGTCGGCTCTGTGTTCATCATCTCAGAAAATGGTACTATTGGCTCTATCATTGGTATCACCATCTGAAAGTAGTTATTATACTTGATTGGTGTTAAAATCCTGACAAGTGTATTATTTTACAAAACAGGTGAAGGGTATCCTCCTTTTTGCTGATGGTCCTAGCGCAAACTTTTCCACTCGTTGAAAGTTATATCAATAAAGGGATCTCTGCATTCTCACCCCTACTAGTGATCACGCTTTCACACAAATGCCCTACGGCCTTCGAAGTTCATTTTTCTTCATCTTGTGACTAATGACATTGAATATGTGAGAATTTATCTGATGTTAAGTACCCATCTTCCTTGCTGACCTATTAATCCCTCCTAAAACAGTGTTATCCATAAAGAAAGTCTAAGGTTAGTTTCTCAATGTTTCACTGATATCCACCTCATTGTAAAATTCAATGTAAGTTCTGCCACATGATGGAAAACCTGAGCCCCATCGTTGACTCGTCGGGCAGAACTTTCCTATCCCGTCTTCAGTCATTCAGGTCAAGTCCGTCTATGTTTTTGTATGATTCCCTGCTCTTTGGTTGAGAAATGTGTGACTGTCACTAACCCTTCGGCCCAACTTCTGAATGACACCACACACCAAGAACAATGAACTGGATCGGGCACTTAAGACCTCGGCCAGTGCTTTATTATATATCTAGTTCTCTTATCTCCCAATTTCAGTCCAACTTGTCGTATGTATGCCGTATGTGCATGCCTCAGTCTAACAGAGGCATTACTCCATTATCAACATCGAAGCCTTCCTGGCATTTAGGCCATGAACCGCGTCACGCAAATCACATCAGTTGGCAAACGAGAATTCAGATAGAACCAGTTTCTTTCGACTATCGTATGTACCTTTCTCCTCCCTTGTTTGTCATCATGGCAAGCAGCTCAGATGAACCCAACATTACAAACCATAGCCTTCAATTTCTTTGCAACTTACAACCTAACTTGGTGATGTTCAAGGCCTGGCTTTTGGAATCAGTCGGCATTGTCATTCTCCAATCTAATGCTGTGTTCGGAACTCCTCGTCCTGCTCGTCTAGACAAGTTGGACAAGATGTTTTGACCGTTCGGAACCTCTACTTTCTCTTCCTGGACAAGTTGTCCATCTCGTCAATCTCGCCCTCTTGCGAAGCTGGGCGAGCAAGACGAGAAGACGTCACAATAGTATTTTTATGTAAACATGTAGGCAACTACAAAATATTGATGGGTAATTTTATGGCCCTTTATTGATGTTGTCAAAGGATATTTATGTGCTTTCAAGTTAATGAAATATGCATCAGAGGAGTTACAAAACCTATGCAGCGTGTAAAATAATCCTGCTGGTCCTAACAAATTGTCTGGACGAGCAAGACAAGGAGTTCCGAACGCAGCATAGACAGGCATCTTTTTATGCCTAACCCGATTTTTAAAAACCAAAACCAACTATCAATTACCGCATTCTAA
>NW_027213479.1:15000-20000 GCF_042767895.1 Penaeus vannamei | reverse complement strand
ATTTGCTCCATTCTTAAACTGTTTCATTCAACGAGGCAGGGTTAACGCCACTGCCAACGCTTCTCAAATGCTCAGTTCACCCACACGAAATGCAGACAGGGGGGGGGGGGAGCAGAGGGCGGGCGTAAAAATGGGGAAGGAGAGGGGGTGAGGGGGTGAGGAGGGGGGGGGGGTAAGCCCGTAAATAGTCATTTCGGCCGTCTGACTGGCTTGCCCTGCTGAAACGCGCAAGGGAAGACGATCGTCCATGAAATGATCTGTTGTTCCTGATGGCTGTAGGTCACGGAAACAAGACATTAGCACAGTTTTGCAAATTGCTTAACGTTAACATCATCTATCCGCGATTACTCTTATCCATTTTAGCTTTCCTCGATCAATTACCATTTCTCCGAAGTGTAGGAACAGCGAACTCATTAACAGACATTCCAAAAGCCCAAATTCTACGGATATTTACTCTGGTAATTGCGTGTTTCGGGCTAGTTTATCGACCCCGCTATCTCACTCTCGAAACAAACTTTCCCCCCGTAAGAAATGCACGATATTAGGTCACCTGTAGCTCCTCCTCCTCACGTGTTGCGAGGAAAGTTCCAAGGTCAGCCGCGAAAAGAAATGGCAGCTAATATATTCCCGCTTTTCTAATGGTCGTTTTCAAAGTGTAGCTTAAAACCGCTTCTTTAATCCCAGGTGTCGTTGAAGGGCAGTGTTTTGAGGGGGGAAAAGGGGGTGGATGAGGGGGTGGGGTGGGGGGGGGTCTTGGACAGCGGTTTGGAAGTGCAATTCATACACTTCTTGCACCGGGAGGCCGTTCCCATTAAGGCTTTACTTACAGCGGGGAATTTGCGCCGAGGAGTGGGGGAATAAGTGCGAGGGAACGCGGAATTTTAGGGGGATTTCAGGGCGGGATGGAGGCTGTCGGGGGAATCGTGTCACGCCCCCCTTTCCCTGGTTCCTTTTAGGGAGAATCAAGGCTGGATCGCGTGTTGATTTTCGTTCCGCGTGGATTGTTCAGGGATATGGGAGATGGTGGGGTGGAGGGGAAGGTGTAGACTGAGAGGGGGAGAGGGGACGAAGGAGGGAAAGAGGGAGAGAGAGAGAGACAGAGGGGGGGGGGGAGGAACGGAGATAGAAGACGGAGTGAGAGAAAATATATATGAATATATTTATATCTGTAAATGTATATTCATATAGATATATATATGTATATATATACATACACATAAATAAATAAATATAACATATATAAATAAATAAATATATACATATATACATATATATAAATAAATAAATAAATTAAATAAATAAATAAATAAATATACATACATACATACATACATACATACATACATACATACATATATATATATATATATATATATATATATATATATATATATATATATATATATATATATATATAAGAAGGGCATCCAGTCAGGTAATGGTGGCATTATCATACAACCTCTAACTAATGAAATTTGAGAGGCCAAACTCCTGTAGTGCAATAAATGGCTGAACAAACAATTTATAAATGTACATATATACACACACACACATACATACATATGCATACAAATATACATATCTACACATATATATAAATAATATACAGAGCTAGAAAGAGCAAATAAAAATGGAATAAACAGATTACCACCCCCTCGGCGTAACACATTGCCTGACATTCCTCCATTTACAAACGAAGACACTAACAGCGCGTGAGATGTTGCCTCTTGGATCCCACATCGACGCGTGACAAAGGCATTTTGGACAAAGCCACCCGCGAGAAGACCCCAAGGCTGACAACAGTGTAATTGGTTGTTTCACCTGCGACAAATGATTCATTAGGGGAAAGACCTGTTTCCGACACGTTCTGAAGCTGAAGGTATCTCGTTAGAGAGATATAACAAGGAGAAATTATGTGAAGTGTTTGGTTTGGTTGGAAGGTTTTGTATGTTTTTTTTTCTTACTCTCTGTTTCTTTCTCTCGCTCTCTTTCTTTCTCTTTGTCCCTCTGTCTCTGTATCTCTCTCTCTCTCTCTATGTCTCTCTGTGTCTGTCTTTATCTCTCTCTCTCTCTCTCTCTGTCTCTCTCTCTTTCTCTCTCTCTCTCTCTCTCTCTTTCTCTCTCTCTCTCTCTCTCTCTCTCTCTTCCTCTTCTTCTCTCTCTCTCTCTATGTGTCCTCTGTGTCTGTCTTTCTCTCTCTTTCTCTGTCTCGCCTCCTCTCCTCGCCTCTCCCCCCCCCCCATCTCTCTCTCTCTCTCTCTCTCCAGGTATTTTTTCACTCTTGTATATTGGCCATACGACTCTGCACAGGAACACATAAAGCTTTGTTGGGAGGCTACAGCATGGAACTCTTTTTACTGTGCTTTGCTCTACAACTACGATATAACGTTTTTTTTTACATAAATTTATTTTCCTTCAGCACAATTTACAGATTTGTTTTATTTATCATCATCATTATGGTAATTGGTATAGATATTGTTATTATTGCTGCAACTACTGCTATTAATATTATCATTATTATTATTATTATTATTATTATTATTATTATTATTATTGTTATCATTCTATCATTATCCTTATTATCATTATTATTATTATCATTATTATCATTTTATTGTTGTTATAATTATTATTACTATTATCAAAATCATTATCATTATCATTATTACTACTGCGATCATTACTATCATTATCAATTAAGTTTTTTTTCGGATTTTTCTTGGCCTATCGTTGTGATATTAATAATCTATTTGATTTCGCGGTCACTTGAGAAACCGGATATCCAAAACCTTTTTAATTAATTTAATTAATTTCTTAATGTATTGCGCAGAGAGGCTCGGTGTCTCGCAATATTCCTTTGGAGAAACAGACATTTATCTTATCTTATCTCTTATCACAAACACGTTTCCTTTCACAGTCTTGTTTCTAAATTTAGCCTGTTTTTTCCTGTATATAAGAAAAAAAATCTATGACTGGGATTGCGAGTATTGAAGGAAAAAAAGTCATATGCAATTTTTCTCTTCTCGCGTCGGTTCTCACAACAGTGATATAGTTTAGTTTTTAGTATTTATTCACAATATTCCTTTTACGTAATATGTAGTTTTTTTCTCTCTTTATCCATTGATATTTTCCTACAGCGTAATGTGCATATCTTCCTGATTTTAATAAAAGAAACTGGTGTTGTTGTTTTTTGCCCTTTTTACAATCATTTAACGTGATCGTAAACCTTGGTTTTAATATATTTTCCAGTCTTATTCGCCGTTTCCCAAAAGTGCAATATACAAATGTAATTTTCCTTTCCCATGTCTTCAGAACGGCATTTGCAATCGTGATTATGTTTACTTGGACAATTAACTATTATTCCATAAAATTATTTCATTTCCTTTAATCTATTATCCATGTTCTATTACTTATTTTCAACGTTCTTATTTTCAAATTTATTTTAATCCTATTTTCTTTATTCATCTTTTTATTATCTATGATAGTTCCATTTTACTTTAATTTCCTCTCCATTTTCTTTAATTTCCTCCCCATTTTCTTTAATTTCCCCATTTTCTTTAATTTCCCCCTTTCCTTTAATTTTCCCCTTTCCTTTAATTTCCCATTTTCTTTAATTTTCTCATTTTCTTTAATCAACCTATGTTCTTCCCGCAGGCGGCGTGACCACCACCATCGACCTCCATCTACTCTCCTTTCTTATTTTCGTTAATTTTCTTTAATTTTCTTTAATCTGCTTTCCATTTTCTTTAATCTATTTTCTTTAATTCATTCCCATTTTATTTCATCATCTTTCCACTTCCTCAATCGTTTTCCATTTTCTTTAATTCTCTCTCCCATTTTCTTCAGTCTTCTCACCCATTTTCTTTAATGATCTCCCAGTTTTCTCAAATCTCCCATTTTCTAAAATCTTCCCACTTTCTTTAATCATCCATTTTTTCTTTAATTCACACCCATTTTATTTCATCATATTTCCACTTCTTCAATCGTTTTCCATTTTTCTTTAATTCTCTCCCCCATTTTCTTTAAACATCTCCCCATTTTCTTTAATCATCCCATTTTCTTTAATCATCCCATTTTCCCAAATCTTCCATTTTCCTTAGTTCTCTTCCCCATTTTCTTTAATCTTCCCATTTTCTCAAATCTCCCATTTTCTATAATCTCCCCATTTTCTATAATCCTCCCATTTTCTATAATCTTCCCATTTTCCTTAATTCTCTCCCCCATTTTCTATAATCTTCCCACTCTCTCCCCGCAGGTGTCCTGGATCAGGCGCCGCGACCACCACCTGATCACGATCGACCTCCACACGTACACGAACGACGACCGGTTCACCGTCTCCCACGCGCCGCCTTTCAAGAGCCTGGTGGGGGAAGAGGGGAAGGTGAGTGGGGGAGGGCGGGGTGGGGAGGGGGTGTGAGGGGTTGATTGGGGGGAGGGATGAAGGGGGGTTGGGATGGGGTGAAGGGAGGGGAAGGAAGGAAAGAGAAGGGGATTGGGGAGGAGGGCGTGGGGGTGTGGGGGAGGGATGATGGGGGGTGGGATGAGGGGGGGGGTTGATTTTATGGATGGGGTGAAGGGAAAAAGGGATGGGGTCGGGGAAGGAGGGGGTTAATTGGGGGAAGGATGAAAGGGGTGGGGGTTACAGTGTGGGGGAATGTGAGAAGTTGAGGGAGGGAGGGGGCGGGGTGGGGGTAAATGGGGTTAATTGGGGGAGGGTGAGTTGAGTTGAGAGGGGGAGGGGGTTAAGGAGAAGGGGATGGTATGGGTGGCGAGCGGAAGGGTAAGAAATGGGAGAGGTAAGGGAAAGGGTAAAGGAAGAATAGGGTGTGGGATTGAGGGGGAAAAAGAATGAGGAATGAGATAAAGAATGGGGAAGGGGTAAGTAGAATGGGGAAATCGGGGATAGGAGTTTGAGGGCTTGGAATGGAATTAGGTAGGTAGGGGTGGAGTGGGGAGGGGGTGGGTGGGGAGAGGGTAACGGGTTGAGAGAAGGGTAGGGT
>NW_027213479.1:0-2500 GCF_042767895.1 Penaeus vannamei | reverse complement strand
CGAACCGTTCTGCAACAATCTGCAATAAAGCGCCGATGAGATTAAGCGTCAGATAGCCTTATGAAGCAAATTGCCTGTATGAAATGATCGTGAATAGAATTAAATACTTTTAAAAAATGCGATTCATTTGTATGAATTGATCTTGAATAGAATTAGATACTTAAAAAAAATAAAAAAAATACGATTCAATTATATGAAATGATCTAGAATAGAATTAAATACTTTTAAAAAATACGATTCAATTGTATGAAATGATCGTAAATAGAATTAAATACTTTTAAAAAATACGATTCATTTATATGGAATGATCTTGATTAGAATTAAATACTTTTAAAAAATGTGATTCATTTGTATGAAATGATCTTGAATAGAATTAAATAATTATGAAAATACGATTCATTTATATGAAATGATCTTGAATAGAATTAAATACTTTTAAAAAAGTACGATTCATGTGTATGAAATGATCCTGAATAGAATTAAATACTTTTAAAAAGTACGATTCATTTATATGAAATGATCTTGAATAGAATTAAATACTTAAAAAAAAGTACGATTCATTTATATGAAATGATGAATAGAATTAAATCCTTTTAAAAAATACGATTCATTTATATGAAATGATCTTGAATAGAATTAAATAATTATGAAAATACGATTCATTTATATGAAATGATCTTGAATAGGATTGAATATAAAAATACGATTCATTTATATGAAATGATCCTGAATAGAATTAAATGCTTATAAAAATACGATTCAATTATATGAAATGATCTTGAATAGAATTAAATACTTTTAAAAAATGCGATTCATTTATATGAAATGATCTTGAATAGAATTAAATGCTTATAAAAATACGATTCAATTATATGAAATGATCTTGAATAGAATTAAATACTTAAAAAAAATACGATTCAATTATATGAAATGATCTTGAATAGAATTAAATACTTTTAAAAAATGCGATTCATTTATATGAAATGATCTTGAATAGAATTAAATGCTTATAAAAATACGATTCAATTATATGAAATGATCTTGAATAGAATTAAATACTTAAAAAAATACGATTCATTTATATGAAATGATCTTGAATAGAATTAAATACTTTTAAAAAATACGATTCATTTATATGAAATGATCTTGAATAGAATTAAATCATCAAAAAAATACGATTCATTTATATGAAATGATCTTGAATAGAATTAAATACTTTTAAAAAATACGATTCAATTATTTGAAATGATTTTGAATAGAATTAAATATAAAAATATGATTCATTTTTATGAAATGATCTTGAATAGAATTAGATATTTTTTTTAAAATACGATTCATTTATATGAAATGATCTTGAATAGAATTAAATGCTTTTTAAAAAATACGATTCATTTATATGAAATGATCTTGAATAGAATTAAATGCTTATAAAAATACGATTCATTTATATGAAATGATCTTGAATAGAATTAAATACTTAAAAAAATACGATTCAATTATATGAAATGATCTTGAATAGAATTAAATACTTTTAAAAAATGCGATTCATTTATATGAAATGATCTTGAATAGAATTAAATGCTTATAAAAATACGATTCATTTATATGAAATGATCTTGAATAGAATTAAATGCTTATAAAAATACGATTCATTTATATGAAATGATCTTGAATAGAATTAAATGCTTATAAAAATACGATTCATTTATATGAAATGATCTTGAATAGAATTAAATGCTTATAAAAATACGATTCATTTATATGAAATGATCTTGAATAGAATTAAATGCTTATAAAAATACGATTCATTTATATGAAATGATCTTGAATAGAATTAAATACTTAAAAAAATACGATTCAATTATATGAAATGATCTTGAATAGAATTAAATACTTAAAAAAATACGATTCAATTATATGAAATGATCTTGAATAGAATTAAATACTTTTAAAAAATGCGATTCATTTATATGAAATGATCTTGAATAGAATTAAATGCTTATAAAAATACGATTCATTTATATGAAATGATCTTGAATAGAATTAAATACTTTTAAAAAATGCGATTCATTTATATGAAATGATCTTGAATAGAATTAAATACTTAAAAAAATACGATTCAATTATATGAAATGATCTTGAATAGAAATAAATACTTTTAAAAAATGCGATTCATTTATATGAAATGATCTTGAATAGAATTAAATGCTTATAAAAATACGATTCATTTATATGAAATGATCTTGAATAGAATTAAATGCTTATAAAAATACGATTCATTTATATGAAATGATCTTGAAAAGAATTAAATACTTTTAAAAAATGCGATTCATTTATATGAAATGATCTTGAATTAAATTAAATAGAATTAAATACTGAAAAAGGAATACGATTAACCAATATGAAATGATCTTGAATTAAATGAATTACTAGAAAAAAAAAACAATTTCGATTAACCAATATGAAAGAATCTTGAATAAATTAGATACTAAAAAACAAA
>NW_027213478.1:25000-27500 GCF_042767895.1 Penaeus vannamei | reverse complement strand
CGTGTGAGGGCTTTGGTTTGGATCACGACAGAAGAGACTCTGGACTTGAGCAATCGAGTGACTAGCAAGCTTTTCAAATGAGAGTAAAGGAGTATTAAAAAATACAATAAGAAATACCGAAACAGAATGATTGCTTAAAAAAAACTAATGGACCAAAGGAGTCAATGCTCACCGCTCGAAGAGGGAGGGATCGGTGTAGATGGGCTCGGAGGGGTCGGGGTACCTGGACGACGTCGCTGCACCGTCCTCGCCCTGAGGAGCCGAGGCAGTGGCTTCGCTGGCGGGGAAGTAGCTGCGGAGGGAAGAGGAGGCTCAGCAAGGTCACCAAAGGCGCGCCAGGAAGAGAGGGAAGCGGGGCACGGCCTTCAAGAGAACTACCAGGTGCACACACCCACTCCATAGACAGAGTGGCGTGTAGGGTAAGCTATTCTATATGCGGCCTTTGGGCACAACGAAACATGAAGATGCTCACACGGTTGCTGAATGAACGAAATGTGAACTACAGGCATTCTTTCCGAAGACACCACTGGGAGGAAGGAAATGGGGATCGAAGGATCTTCTATGGATATTAGAAAGATAATGAGCATGAATGTGAAGGGAAATCAAATCAATCAGACACGCTAAACACAACCGAGAATCCCAATTTAGTCTATCTTTATTGTTTTCATTTCACTCAAGTCACGAATTGAAGAATCGTGCAAAGATATGTTTAAAAGCAAGACATGCACGCTTGTAGGCCAATAAACGACGAAGAACATAGATAATTGAATATATGATTGAAAATATGAATACGATCAGGTGGAAAGTAGGAGAGAGCAGGTTGCGAAAACGTGAAACGACAGCCGATGAAGGTGACGAGAGTGATGGAATAAAGCTGAGAAGAGGGGCAGTGAGGAAAAGCAACGGAAGAAAACGAAGAAAGGGCACAGGGAGTGGAAGGCTCAGCGACGAGGTAGGAAGTACTGGGTACATGCAAGCTTACACCTGCCTGGCGGGCTGCGTGAGGGTGCGGGCGTGGCTGCCAGGGAAGTTGAATTTGCTCTTCTGCTGGGGCTGGCTGTGGTAGGGGTTCCCCGCGTCGGCGGCGGCGTTCTTGCTGTCCAGCTGGCGGTGCTTCCTGCAGGGCAAGAGGGCGCTATACAAGGCTAGAACTTAGGGCAGGTTATGGTATATCCTCATGCAACTGTGCAGCCCCAAGATCTACGCACTTGGCAAAACCTTTTGAGAAAGATTAGCGCCTATTCCTTTTGGCTGACGGAACAAGAACAAAATGCAATGATTAAGGTGCAATTAATCAAAATATTCCTGACCAAGGTTAAAACGTCCGGTTTCCATATGCCAACAACACATTTGGTGTGTGTGAATGAGTGGGTGTGTATGTGTGTGTGAGTGAGTCAGTGTACATGTGTGTGTGTGCGTGTGTGTGTCTGTGTGTGAGTGAGTAGGTAAGCGAGTGTGTGTGCGCGAGTAAGCAAGCGCAGAATGAGTCCTGCGAGGGAAGGCAGGAGCAGAGGGCCCACCTGACGCAGTAGACGATGGCGAGCAGGGAGGCGACGAGGCCGCTGATGGTGATGACGAGCCCCGCCACCAGGCTGTAGTACTCGGACGCCGCGAGACACACCTCGTCCAGCAGAGCCAGCGGCACGGAGTCGTCGATCTCGTCGCGAGAGAGGTAGACCTGGGGAGGACGCGGTCGTTCGGTCACCAAAAAGAGTTATCGATATCGCGATTCTGGGAGAATTTGGATAAAGCGATAAAAAGAAAATAAATGTTTTTAACTGAAGCTGTCTGTCAAGCGAAACCCAACCGACCTCGTAGATGCCATGGACCTGCTCCTCCTCGTCGGGGTCCTCCTCATCCTCGTCCTCCACGCCGTCGGTCAGCGCCAGCGCCGAGGGATCGTCGCCAGCGTCTCGACGCCTTCGGCCGTAGGACTCCGTCTCCTCGCGCCCGTTGCCGAGGGTGCAGCGGGCCTGGAGGATGCCAGCGTTAGTGATAAAGAAATCCAGGCCATTTGGATGAGGTGGCTTCGGCGAAACGAAAATCTATGACCACGTCGTATATACTCTACAGTATATCAACGATTATGTCTATTCATCACCCCTTCAGTGCCCTTTCGTGCCATCTATATATCTATGCAAAATACATACACACACATATATATATTTGTGTGTACGTGTGCGTGCGTGTGTGTGTGTGACACACACACACACGCACAGACCACCCGAAGGCGGACATCCTTACCGGCACGCATCCCCCGCGGCAATTCCTGACTGTGGCTTCGAAGATCAAGAAGTTCGACTCGGGGATCTTGAAGGCGTTGAACCTGGCCTCGAGCCCGTCGCCGTCACGCGCCTTGCCCAGGGACGGGAACACGTAGTTGTCGACGGGGCAGCTGCGGATGCAAGGAAGGGCCACGTTGATTATGATTCCACCTTTCACCAGGTTTCACAAGTCACATGGTTGCATGTTTGCTTATTTCACACACACAGCGATATAT
>NW_027213478.1:12500-15000 GCF_042767895.1 Penaeus vannamei | reverse complement strand
AGCTCTGGTAGCGGTCCGAGTAGGAGACGGAGCGGCAGGTGAAGGACCTCTCCTCCAGGCACTCGTCCAGGCACTCGGCCAAGGTCACGCGGTTGACCTCGCGGGCTCTGGAGCCGCGGAAGCTGTGGGAGAGAGCCATTGATTTAATATTAATCGCAGCACGAATGGAATATATTAAAGAATATGCACACACACACACACACACACACACACACACACACACACACACACACACACACACACACATATATATATATATGTGTGTGTGTGTGTGTGTGTGTGTGTGTGTGTGTGTGTGTGTGTGTGTGTGTGTGTGTGTGTGTGTGTTTGTGTGTGTGTGTGTGTGGTGTGTGTACACACAATTATATCATATATATATATATATATATATATATATATATATATATATATATATATATATATATATATATATATATATATATATATATATATATATATATGAGGGAGAGAGCGAGAGCGCGCGGCGGGCGGCGAGAGGCCAGACGCGCCCGCCGACTGGGCGTCCCTACCCTGGCTTGAGCTGAAGGCGCCTGTTGCGGTAGAGCTGGAAGGCCGTGCGGACCTCCGTGTACCTCCTCTCGTTGAGCTGCTCCGTCACGTCCTCCTTGCTATCGAAGAGGTAATCGCCCTTGACTTTGGCTGAGAAATAAATGATTCAAATATTATTTATTGTTTTGCGATGCCCATGGATAGAATTGTCTGAATCTATGCAGTAGAGGGCCATATATATTTGGTCAAGAATTGTTTTTCATCATCTGCTCGGTTAGAAAGCCAGTTCACTCCTAAAGCATTAACCTCACCTCCGTCGATGCAGAAGAGTTCGTAATAGGTTGCGTTCGAACTCGTGTCCGTGAGCGCATAATCTTGACTGACGGAGTCCTCGTCAATGATCACGCACTTCTTGCTCTCTTCCGTGTATTCCAACCTTCGGCAGAATATGAAGACGCTGTCCAGGCACTTCTCTTTGCACTCCTGCTCGGACACGCCGAAGTGGACCTCCGTGATGTGGGCGCCGCGCAGCTCCTTGTTCTTCTCCATCATGAAGGTCAGCTTGTTCTTGGGGCAGCGGCGGTCAGCTGGAAGGAAAGGGTTGGCACTGAGGACGGTTGGTTTAAGGGAAGGCCTGCTGATGACGGTCTTTGCTTGGCATGAAAGAAGGAAGAAGAGAAGAAGAAAATTCGAAAGAAGCTGGTGGATGAATATATGCTCAGAAAAGGAGGGAAAACCTCGCTGATGGTAAATGTTCCTGTTGATATGAAAAAAAGAAGAAGGGAGCAAAGAAAGAAAGAAAAAACTAATGGGATGATTCTAAGCTCTGCAAATGAGGGATAAACCTACCTGAAAGACAGGTATTCTCGTAATAATCGAAGTTTGCGTTGGGCACAAATTTATCCGTGTGGGTACGCCTCGTGTACTGCGAGTGGAAGCAGTCTCCGGTCGTCTTGTCGTAGGTGGCTGAGCGGCAGACGAAGGTACTGGCTTGGTTCTCGTCTGCGTACTGGTTAAGGCAGCTGGCCAGGGGGGGGGGAGGAGAGAGAGAAGTGAGAAAAGCGTTACTACACACACATATTTGTGTTTATGTGAAGTCAGAAGATTCTGGTCTGGCGGCGCGACCACAGAGTATATTGTCGCATCTACATTAGAGAGAATGTGCGACCTTCGGGGGTCTCAGGACAACTGACCGACAATTGTTAAATATTTTGTCTTTTAAATCTTCATCTGCAACATGAGCATCGATAGAATCACGTTCATGCACTCTCATATCATGATTATACTGCATTAACGTGAAGATATCGATGATTATCTTATAGATGAAAGGGTAAATCACAGCAACTTAATGAAATTGGTTGAATCAAGTTTAAATCAAGACAATATATAATCAACGAAATTGACCTCAGACCCCTTTTGGCCGCGCTCATCTTCCTCCGTTGCAGGCGCTGGTGCATGCGTGCGGTTCCTCACCTGTTCTGGCAGTCCTCGCTCGTCTGGAACTTGAAGTCGCGGCCTGAGTTGTCGGGCACGAAGTGGTGGTTCCTCACCCGCTCCATCACGTACATGCGCGTCGGACACTCGCTCCTCACGGTGGAGGCTGTGCAAGCAACGACGCATGAGGAAGGCATTCTCCAGGCAGTGTTTTGCTAGGAAATAGCTGAATGACGCAGTTCAGATTCAAAGCTAAAATGTAAAGCTTGTTCGTGGTAGCGAAATCAAAATGACATTCGCTGTGACCAGGATTCTTTCTTGTTTTACTAATTCTTGCTATGTAAGTATTAAGATCTCAGACGTTAAACAAGCATCATACATAATTACACATAAATGACCCATGATTTCGCCTGGGGCAAGAGAAGAAGAAGGAGGAGGAGAAAGAGAAGGCCGAAGAAGGGCGAGCGACCGCCGACTCACCGGAGTAGCAGACCTCCCTGAAGTGCGACGTGCCTCGCCGGTCCTCGTACTTGGGCTGGACGTTCGGGTCCGCCTG